>NW_027361728.1:71205000-71445000 GCF_039654945.1 Dendrobates tinctorius | reverse complement strand
GAGAGCAGGCACAGAGGAAGCCTGTGCAGCGCCTGTCAGATCACTGATCTGACAGAGTGCTGTGCAAACTGTCAGATCAGCGATCTGACACAATACAGTGATGTCCCCCCTGGGACAATAAAATAAAGTAAAAAAAAAAAAAAGTGTAAAAATAATTTAGAAAAAATCCCTAAATAAATTTAAAAAAAAATATTCCCTAATTCATTTTTTGAGAATAAAAAAAAACAATAAAAGTACACATATTTAGTATCACCACGTCCGTAATCACCTGCCCTATAAAACTGTCCCACTAGTTAACCCCTTTAGTGAACCCCTTAAAAGATAAAAATAAAGAACAAAGCACAAAACAATGCTTTATCATCATACCGCCGAACAAAAAAAGCAATAACGCGCGATCAAAAAGATGGATATAAATAATCATGGTACCGCTGAAAATGTCAACTTGTCCCGCAAAAATCTAGCCACCAAGCAGCATCATCAGCGAAAAAATAAAAATGTTATAGCTCACAGAATAAAGCGATGCAAAAATAATAATTTTTTATATAAAATTGTTTTCATTGCATAAAAGTGCCAAAACATAAAAAATGACATAAATGAGGCATTGCTGTAATTGTAATGACCAGAAGAACAAAACCGCTTTATCAATTTTACCACATGTGGAACGGTGTAAACGCACCCCCGAAAAGAAATTCATGAAATGCTGGTTTTTGTTCATTCTGTGTCACAAAAATTGGAGTAAAATGGTACCAATGAAAACGTCAACTCGTCCCACAAAAAATAAGACCTCACATGACTCTGTGGGTCAAAATATGGAAAAATTATAGCTCTCAAAATGTGGTGATGCAAAAACTATTTTTACAATAAAAAGCATCTTTTAGCGTGTGATAGCTGCCAAACATAAAAACCTGCTAAAAAAAAATAAATCAAGCCCACCTTCATCACCCCCTTAGCTAGGGAAAAATAATAAAATAAAAAAATGTATTTATTTTCATTTTCCCGTTAGGGCTAGGGTTAGGGGTGAGATTAGGGTTAGGGGTGTGTTGGGGTTAGAGTTGGAGTTAGAATTAGGGGGTTTCCACTGTTTAGGCACATCAGGTACTCTCCAAACACAACATGGCGTCTGATCTCAATCCAGCCAATTCTGCGTTGAAAAACTGTTCTCCTTCCCTTCCAAGCTCTGCCATGCGCCCAAACAGTGGTTTACCTCCATATATGGGATATCACCCTACTCAGGACAAATTGCACAACTTTTGGGGTCCAATTTCTCCTGTTACCCTTGGGAAAATAAAAAACTGGGGGCAAAAATATCATTTTTGTGGAAAAAAAATGATTTTTTTATTGTTATGGCTCTACGTTATAAACTTCTGTGAAGCACTTGGAGGTTCAAAGTGCTCACCACACATCCTTGGGGGGGTCTAGTTTCCAAAATGGGGTCACTTGTGGGGGTTTCTACAGTTTAGACACATCAGGGGCTCTCCAAAGGCAACATGACACCCGCACACCATTCCTTCAAAGTCTGCATTCAAAACGTCACTACTTCCCTTTCAAGCCCCGGAGCCCGAGCCTGGGCCTCCAAAATCTCTCTCTGTAACTCAGATGAGAGTTTGGTCACCACTACTCCTGGCTGAAGAATGGAGGAGGGAGGTTCTGGAGGGGACACCGAATCAAAGGTTCGGGATAAGGCATCAGCCTTGATGCTTTTAGATCCCGGGCGGAATGTGATGGTAAACTGAAATCGAGAAAAAAAAGCGCCCACCGAGCCTGTCTTGGGGTCAATCTCTTGGCAGACTCGATATAGGCCAAATTTTTGTGATCAGTGATGACTGTAATGGGATGAACAGTCCCCTCCAGGAAATGCCTCCATTCTTCAAAAGCCAACTTTACCGCCAACAACCGACATCGTAATTTTTCTCGGCGCAAGGCCTCAGATTAGTAAGGGTTGCAGGGCCCTGAGACAAAACTGCCCCCACCCCTACTTCCGAGGCGTCAACCTCCACGATAAAAGGTCTTGACAGGTCGGATTGTACCAATACAGGGGCTGAAGAAAAGCACTTTTTTAATGTCATGAAATAATTTTTTTGCAGCCACAGACCAATTTTTTACATCAGCCCCCTTGAGAGTGTGGTCCGTTAGAGGCTTTACTACCTGCGAGAAGCCCTTAATAAATTTCCTATAAAAGTTAGCAAAGCCTAAAAATCGCTGCAACCCTTTCAAGTCATGAGGCTGCACCCAATCTGTAACAGCCTGGACCTTCTTAGGATCCATGCGGAACCCCTTCCCTGACACAATCAACCCCAGATAGGATACTTTTTGCATGAAAAATGAGCATTTTAACAACTTGGCATACAAATGATTCTCCCTCAGTCTCAGGAGAACCATTTGCAAATGGTGCAAGTGAGACTGACTGTCCACCGAGTACACCAGAATGTCACCCAAATAGATGACCACAAAATGACCAATTAAATCAGAGAAAAATACATTAAAAAAATTCTGAAAAACAGCAGGAGCGTTGGTGAGACCAAAGGGCATAACCAAGTTTTCAAACAGCCCTTCAGTCATCAGGAATGCTGTTTTCCATTCGTCCCCTTCCCGGACTCTTATAAGGTTGTATGCCCCACGTAAATCCAGTTTAGAGAACCACTTGGCCCCGGTGAGTTGGATACATAGATCAGGAATTAGGGGAAGAGGGTACGTATTTTTCACAGGAATTTTGCTTAATTCCCGAAAGTCAAGGCACGGCCGCAAACCACCATCTTTTTTCTTAACAAAAAAGAAGCCTGCCACCACAGGTGAAACAGAAGGCCTAAAATGCCCTTTGTGGACACTCTCGGTAATGTACTCCTGGGTAGACGTTCGGGCCCGGACAAATTGAACAGGGGAGCCTTGGGTAACTTGGCTCCAGGGACTAGATTAATGGCACAATCAAAGGGTCTATGTGGTGGTAGCGCCTCAGCCTCACTTTCAGAAAATACATCTACAAAATCTTTCAGGTACTCTGGAATACCTTCCAGATCGACAGACGACACTGACACAGATTTTACTGGGGTGACAAGGGTTGTCAAATAACAACATAGACCGTTAGACATACAACCCCACTGAATGATCTCCCCCGTGACCCAGTCAATAGTGGGATTGTGATGTTGAAGCCAAGGCATACCCAGTACCAGTCCAGCCAGCAGATTATTTAGAACAAAACACCTTACCTTTTTGCTGAAAGTGGATTCCACTCACGTGGAAAAATTATCAGTCATGAAACAAATTCCCTCCTGGGTGATAGGAGAAGAATCAATTGCCACAATTTTAACAGGATCTTTTAACCTGACTGTCCCTATCTTATGAAAAGTCACAACTTTGGCGTCGATCAGATTAATAGAAGAACCAAAGTCAACAAAGGCAGTAGTCCCAACCGGACCGCCTGTAAGTTCTAGTTCCACCGGAAGCAGAATTTTAGTAAGTGAGGAAAAGGGTACCTGGTAGTCTGGGCAACCTCCTCGATTGTTACCCAGACTCAGTCGTTTTCCTGACGGCTTCACTGAAGAAGGGCAAGAAGGACAGTTCCTTCTCCAATGTCCAGCAGATCCACAGTAAAAGCACAATTGGTTGTTTCTATGGCGTCTCCTCTCTTTTTCCTCCAATGATGAGGCACCAACCTTCATGGGCTCAGGACTAGATGCAGAATCTCTCAGATTGGAGAACAAAGGGGTCTCCTGCAGCTTCATCCCTCTTGCCCGCAGCCTACAGTCCATGCGGACAGCCTGGATCATAGCGTCCTCCAAAGAATCCGGTGGAGGATGAAGGGCTAGGGCATCTTTCAAACATTCTGACAGGCCTCTACAGAACAAACCCAGGAGGGCAGCATCATCCCAGGAGACCTCCGCTGCCCAGCGTCTGAACTCAGAGCAGAACCATTCAGCAGAGTGCCTCCCCTGTGTCACACTCATCACCATATCCTCTGCCAGACGCACTCTATCAGGCTCATCATAAATGTGCCCCAGAGCATCAAAGAACAAATTCACAGACATACGTTCAGGAGCAGAGGAAGAGAGAGAGAAAGCCCATGCCTGTGGAGCCCCCCGAAGTAGGGAAATGACGACCCCCACACTCTGGAACTCATCCCCGGAGGAGCAGGGCCTCAGAGAAAAAAAAGCTTGCATCCTTCTCTGAACGACCTGAACTCCCTTTTATCTCCTGAGAAAAGGTCTGGCAATTTGACCGGAGATTCAGGGGATGCCAATGACACATCTCTATCCCCAGCACTAGGAGCCCCTGCAGCGACAGCCCCCTGCACGGTATCCACCAACTGTTGCTGGGTATGGGCCATCGTGCGCTGTTCTACATTAAGTCGGTGGAACATTTGGGTCAGGTGCTTGACCTGATCAGCCAAAGCTTGTATGGGATCAATGAGGATAACACACTTTTTTTTTTTTCTTCAGAGGAAAAGAAAAAAACTGAAATGGTCAGCTATAATGTCAGGAACCCCGCACTGCACTTGCTCACTGAGCCTGAGTACAAAGACTGTGCGCAAAGATACCTGCGGAGCGGGGTCTCAGTGGTGACGATGCATGCTCCAAGCTCACAGGACCTGAAGCATGTGACTGCTGGGGGCGTGGCCTCAGCACCAAAGAGCCAGGAACTGCAGGGACACTCCTAGAAAGGTAACTACAGGGCAATGTTGCCAAGGGGCATAGACAGAGACAGAAGCCAGATGAAGCCGGGGTCAAAGCACGAGATAGCAATACAGTACCAAATAGTTAGACAGAATGGATAGTCAGGACGTAGCAATAGATCAGAATACCAGAACAGGCAATAGACGGCACAATAGGGACAAACTGTAGCGGAGTAACGATAGCCAAGCCAGGAGGTCAGAACCAGAAAAGACAATAGTGCCAAAATGAGAGACGGAGTACAGAGTGAGGGAACGGACCGGGTCATACACGGGAAGCAAACAAGCAATGGAGAATACATTCACAGCAGGGGTCAGACACACCAGAACAACAGTATAGCTGACAGAGAACCCTGGTAAGGAGTGAGTATAAATACCCCTCCCAGATCCAGAAAGAGGCCACGAACACTTAACCCTGTGAGTGCAGGGTAATAACCCTGTTCAAACCATGACACTTTGAAAGTGTCCCCAAGTGCAGTGGCAAAAACCATCAAGTGCTACAAAGAAATTTGCTCACATGAGGACCGCCCCAGGAAAGGAAGACCAAGAGTCACCTCTGCAGCGGAGGATAAGTTCATCCGAGTCACCCACCTCAGAAATCGCAGGTTAACAGCAGCTCAGATTAATGCCACACAGAGTTCTAGCAGCAGACACATCACTACAACAACTGTTAAGAGGAGACTTTGTGCAGCAGGCCTTCATGGTAAAATAGCTGCTAGGAAACCACTGCTAAGAACAGGCAACAAGCAGAAGAGACTTGTTTGGGCTAAAGAACACAAGGAATGGACATTAGACCAATGGAAATCTGTGGTTTGGTCTGATGAGTCCAAATGTGAGATCTTTGGTTCCAACGACCGTGTCTTTGTGCAACACAGAAAAGCAGAACAGATGGGCTCTACATGCCTGGTTCCCACCGTGAAGCATGGAGGAGGAGGTGTGATGGTGTGGGGGTGCTTTGCTGGTGATACTGTTGGGGATTTATTCAAAATTGAAGGCATACTGAACCAGCATGGCTACTACAGCATTTTGCAGCGGCATGCTATTCCATCCAGTTTGCCTTTAGTTGGGCCATCATTTATTTTTCAACAGGACAATGACCCCAAACACACCTCCAGGCTGTGTAAGGGCTATTTGATCAAAAAGGAGAGTGATGGGGTGCTATGCCAGATGACCTGGCCTCCACAGTCACCAGACCTGAACCCAATTGAGATGGTTTGGGGTGAGTTGGACCGCAGAATGAAGGCAAAAGGGTCAGCAAGTGCTAAACATCTCTGGGAACTCCTTCAAGACTGTTGGAAGACCATTTCCGATGACTACCTCTTGAAGCTCATCAAGAGAATGCCAAGAGTGTACAAATCAGTAATCAATGCAAAAGGTGGCTACTTTGAAGAACCTAGAATATAAGACATATTTTCAGCTGTTTCACACTTTTTTGTTAATTATATAATTCCACATGTGTTAACCCCTTCACCCCCAAGGGTGGTTTGCACGTTCATGACCGGGCCAATTTTTACAATTCTGACCACTGTACCTTTATGAGGTCATAACTCTGGAACGCTTCCATGGATCCCAGTGATTCTGACATTGTTTTCTCGAGACATATTGTACTTCATGTTAGTGGTAAAATTTCATTCAAATAACTTGCGTTTATTTGTGAGAAAAACGGAAATTTGGCGAAAATTTTGAAAATTTCGCGATTTTCCAACTTTGAATTTTTATGCCCTTAAATCACAGAGATACAGCACACAAAAAACTTGATAACTAACATTTCCCACATGTTTACTTTACATCAGCACAATTTTGGAACCAAAATTTTTTTTTGTTAGGAAGTTATAAGGGTTAAAAGTTGACCAGCGATTTCTCATTTTTACAACACCATTTTATTTTTAGGACCACATCACATTTGAAGCCACTTTGAGGGGTCTATATGATAGAAAATACCCAAAAGTGACACCATTCTAAAAACTGCACCCCTTAAGGTGCTCAAAACCACATTCAAGAAGTTTATTAACCCTTTAGGTGCGTCACAGGAATTTTTTTGAATATTTAAAAAAAAATGAACATCTAACTTTTTTTCATAAAAAAAATACTTCAGGTTCAATTTTTTTTATTTTACCAAGGGTAACAGGAGAAATTGAACTGCAAAAGTTATTGTGCAATTTGTCCTGAGTACGCAGATACCTGATATGTGGGGGGGAACGACTGTTTCAGCGCATGGCAGAGATCAGAATGGAAGGAGCGCCGTTTGACTTTTTCAATGCAAAATTGGCTGGAATTCAGATTGGACGCCATGTCACGTTTGGAGAGTCCCTGATGTACCTAAACAGTGGAAACCCCCTACAAGTGACCCCATTTTGGAAACTAGACCCCCCAAGGAACTTATCTAGATATGTGGTGAGAACTTTGAACCCACAAGGGCTTTACAGAAGTTTATAACGTACAGCGGTACAATTAAAAAATCATATTTTTTCCACAAAAATGATCTTTTCACCCCAATTTTTATTTTCCCAAGGGTAACAGGACCCTAAAAGTTATTGTGCAATTTGTCCTGAGTACGCTGATACCCCACATGTGGGGGTAAACCACTATTTGGGCGCATGGCAGAGCTCGGAAGGGAAGCAGCGCCATTTGACATTTTGGGCTGGAATTGAGATCGGACACCATGTCGCGTTTGGAAAACTCCTGATGTACCAAAACAGTGGAACCCCCCCACAAATGACACCATTTTGGAAACTAGACCCCCTAAGGAACTTATCTAGATGTGTGGTGAGCACTTTGACCCCCCCAGTGCTTCACAGAAGTTTATAACACCCGGGCGTGAAAATAAAAAATTTGTATTTTTTCCACAAACATGATCTTTTAATCACCATTTTTTTATTTTCCCAAGGGTACCAGGAGAAATTGGACCCCAAAAGTTGTTGTCCAATTTGTCCTGAGTATGTTGATACCCCATATGTGGGAGAAAACTACTGTATGGGCACACGTCGGGGCTCGGAAGGGAAGTAGTGACGTTTTGGAATGCAGACTTTGATGGAATGGTCTGCGGGTGTCATGTTGCCTTTGGAGAGCCCCTAATGTACCTAAACAGTGGAAACCCCCACAAATGACACCATTTTGTATACTAGACCCCCCAAGGAACTTATCTAGATGTGAGGTGAGCACTTTGAACCCCCAAGGGCTTCACAGAAGTTTATAATGCCATGGCATGAAAATAAAAAAATCGTATTTTTTCCACAAACATGATCAATTAGTCCCCAATTTTTTCATTTTCCCAAGGGTAACAGAAGAAATTGGACCCCAAAAATTGTTTTGCAATTTGTCCTGAGTAGGCTGATAACCTACATGTGGGGGTAAAACACTGTTTGGGCGCATAGCAGAGCTTGGAAGGGAAGGAGCACCATTTGACTTTTTCAACTCAGAATTGGCTGGAATTGAGATCAGACGCCATGTTGCATTTGGAGAGCCTCTGATATGCCCAAACAGTGGAAACCCCCAATTCTAACTCCAACCCGAACCCCAACACGCCCCTAACCCTAACCCTAACCCTAGCCCTAACCCTAGCCCTAACCCTAACCCTAGCCCTAACCCTAACCCTAGCCCTAGCCCTAACCCTAACCCTACCCTAACCCTAACCCTAGCCCTAACCCTAATGGAAAAATGGAAATAAATACATTTTTTTAATTTTATTATTTTTCCCTAACTAAGGGGGTGATAACGGGGGGTTTGATTTACTATTTATGGCGGTTTTTATGTTTGGCGGCTGTCGCACGCTAAAAGACGCTTTTTATTGTAAAAATAGTTTTTGCATCACCACATATTGAGAGCTATAATTTTTCTGTATTTTGACCCACCGAGTCATGTGAGGTCTTATTTTTTGCGGGACAAGTTGACGTTTTTATTGGTACCATTTTCGGGCACGTGAAATTTTTTGATCGCTTTTTATTCCGATTTTTGGGACGCAGAATGAACAAAAACCAGCGTTTCATGAATTTCTTTTGGGGGGGGTGCGTTTACACCGTTCCGCGTGCGGTAAAATTGATAAAGCGGTTTTATTCTTCGGGTCAGTACGGTTACAGCGATACCTCATTTAGGTCGTTTTTTATGTTTTTGTCGGTTTTATGCAATGAAAACTATTTTATATAAAAAATAATTATTTTTGCATCGCTTTATTCAACGAGCTATAACTTTTTTATTTTTTCGCTGATGATGCTGTGTGGCGGCTCGTTTTTTGCGGGACAAGATGAAGTTTTCAGCGGTACCATGGCTATTTATATGCATCTTTTTGATCGCGCGTTATTACACTTTTTGTTTGGCGGTATGATAATAAATCATTATTTTTTGCTTCGTTTTTTATTTTTATTTTTTAAGGGGTTCGCTAAAGGGGTTAACTAATGGGACAGTTTTATAGGGCGGGTAGTTATGGACGCGGCGATACCTAATATGTGTACTTTTATTGTTTGTTTTTTTTATTATTTCCAAAAAATGTATTTATTGGGGGAATATTTTTTTTTTTTTTTTTTTCTAATTTATTTGGCGATTTTTTTAAAATTATTTTTACACTTTTTTTATTTTTTTTTTAACTTTATTAAATAGTCCCAGGTGGGACATCACTGTCCTGTGACAGATCGCTGATCTGTCACATCACAGATCACTGTGACAGATCAGCGATCTGACACAGGCACTGCAGAAGGCTTCCTCATGCCTGCGCTTTGCAGGCACTGAGGAAGCAAGCTTCCGCAGGCCCCCGAAGGCCCCCGTCGCCATCTTGGATTCGGGGGCCTGGAGGAAGGGAGTCCCCCGCAGCAGCGCTGCACATTGCGCTGCCGTGGGGGGCTCAGGGAAGCACGGAGTGAGCCCCCTCCCTGCCGATGCTTCCCTTTAACCCCCGCTACACCGCGATCATGTTTGATCGCGGTGTGCAAGGGGTTAACGTGTCGGGGGCGGTCCGTGACCGCCCCTGACACATTGTGCCGGGTGTCAGCTGTGATAATCAGCTGACACCCGGCCGCGATCAGCGGCGCTCACCACGTGGGCGCCGCTGATCGCGCTGACGTACTATCCCGTCCCCGGTCATACGGGCCCGGGTACCGTGGACGGGATAGTACGTTGGATGGCAGGAAGGGGTTAATTCATAGTTTTGATGCCTTCAGAGTGAATCTTCAATTTTCATAGTCATGAAAATAAAGAAAACTCTTTGAATGAGAAGGTGTGTCCAAACTTTTGGTCTGTACTGTAAAATATATATATATATATATATATATATATAAGAGGCATCGTGATTACTCGCTAATCCCGCCCCCTGCACAGTAGCTCCTCACCCACCACATCACCAGACATAATCCCGCCCCCACCCCATTACGTCGAGGCATCGTGATTACTCGCTAATCCTGCCCCCTGCACAGTAGCTCTGCCCCCACCACATCACCACACATAATCCCGCCCCCACCACATTACCACACACAATCCCGCCCCCCACCACATTACCACACCCAATCCCGCCCCCCACCACATTACCACACACAATCCGGCCCCCACACCACATCACCACACACAATCCCGCCCTCCCACCACACACAATCCCGCCCTCCCACCACATCACCACACATAATCCCACCCCCCCACATCACCACACATAATCCCACCCCCACCACATTACCACACATAATCCTGCCTCCCACCACATCACCACACATAATCACACCCCCCACCACATCACTACAAATAATCCCACCCCCCACCACATTACCACACATAATCCCGCCCCCAGCCACATTACCACACATAATCCCGCCCCCCAACCACATCACCACACATAATCCCGCCCCCCCACCACATTACCACACATAATCCTGCCCCCCCACCAAATCACCACACATAATCCCGACCCCCACCACATCACCATACATAATCCCGCCCCCCCACCACATTACCACACATAATCCCGCCCCCCACCACATTACCAGAATACCATTGGACACTAGCGAAAATTGCGATATCCCATTTAAGGTAACAAGAAAACAATTCACACTTCGTCTGGCTTATTCCATGACAATTACAAAATCGCAAGAACAAACATTCAATAAGATTGGCGTTCTCCTACCTGATCCTGTATTCACACATGGTCAGTTATATACTGCATTCTCTAGAGTAACAAGTTGTAAAGGTCTTTCAGTTCAAATTGTACCTGGTAGAAGTCAAGGAAAGATCTTTGAAAGTGACGAAAATGACTATACATTTAATTGTGTTTACAGAGAAATTTTAACTTAATTTATGTTTTTGTTATGAAATTTGTTTAGATGCTGGAATGAATAAAAAACGCACATCTTACTGAATCCAGTTTGTTTTTGATTTTACACTGTGAATAAAATGTATCATTAGTATTATTCAGATTTTTAATGATTATTATTGTTATTAACTTCATTTTAATTTACCACCTGCGTAAGCGCTATTAAATGTTGTCATTATTTACTTTAGTTTAGTCACCAGCAGCGTTAATTAGATAGCAATGAGCGTGCCGAGCGTTAGCTGGCTGGAAACAGCTAGTGTGTGTGTGTGTGTGTATATGTATGTATATATATATATATATATATATATATATATATATACACTCACTGGCCACTTTATTAGGTACACCATGCTAGTAAGGGGTTGGACCCCCTTTTGCCTTCAGAACTGCCTCAATTCTTCGTGGCAGAGATTCAACAAGGTGCTGGAAGCATTCCTCAGAGATTTTGGACCATATTGACATGATGGCATCACACAGTTGGCGCAGATTTGTCGGCTGCACATCCCTGATGCGAATCTCCCGTTCCACCACATCCCAAAGATGCTCTATTGGATTGAGATCTGGTGACTGAGGAGGCCATTTGAGTACAGTAAACTCATTGTCATGTTCAAGAAACCAATCTGAGATGATTCGAGCTTTATGACATGGCGCATTATCCTGCTGAAAGTAGCCATCAGATGTTGGGTACATTGTGGTCATAAAGGGATGGACATGGTCAGCAACAATACTCAGGTAGGCTGTGGCGTTGCAACGATGCTCAATTGGTACCAAGGGGCCCAAAGAGTGCCCAGAAAAAATTCCCCACACCATGACACCACCACCACCAGCCTGAACCGTTGATACAAGGCAGGATGGATCCATGCTTTCATGTTGTTTACGCCAAATTCTGACCCTACCATCCGAATGTCGCAGCAGAAATCGAGACTCATCAGACCAGGCAACGTTTTTCCAATCTTCTACTGTCCAATTTCGATGAGCTTGTGCAAATTGTAGCCTCAGTTTCCTGTTCTTAGCTGAGAGGAGTGGTACCCAGTGTGGTCTTCTGCTGCTGTAGCCCATCTGCCTCAAAGTTCGACGCACTGTGCGTTCAGAGATGCTCTTCTGCCTACCTTGGTTGTAACGGGTGGCAATTTGAGTCACTGTTGCCTTTCTATCAGCTCGAACCAGTCTGCCCATTCTCCTCTGACCTCTGGCATCAACATGGCATTTCCGGCCACAGAACTGCCGCTCACTGGATTTTTTTTCTTTTTCGGACCATTCTCTGTAAACCCTAGAGATGGTTGTGCGTGAAAATCCCAGTAGATCAGCAGTTTCTGAAATTCTCAGACCAGCCCTTCTGGCACCAACAATCATGCCACGTTCAAAGGCACTCAAATCACCTTTCTTCCCCATACTGATGCTCGGTTTGAACTGCAGGAGATTGTCTTGACCATGTCTACATGCCTAAATGCACTGAGTTGCCGCCATGTGATTGGCTGATTAGAAATTAAGTCTTAACACACAGTTGGACAGGTGTACCTAATAAAGTGGCCAGTGAGTGTATATATAGGTAAGTAAGAGTCTTCACCATAGCGTATAGCATCAAGAATACAATCTGTCAAAGGACACATTCAGACATCTGTACAAATCGATCCAAGATCAGATAGCAATGCATGGACTAGCCAAGGTTCTCGTGATGTGAGCGTAAGGCCGGCGTCACACTAGCGATAAATACGGACGAGTGCTATGCGATAAAACATCACATAACACTCGGACCAGTATTCGTCTATGGGGCACGCTGCCAATGTCACAGACACTCAGCCGAAACTCGTCGCAATCGCACCCGTATATGTCTATGGGTGCGAGTCACAGCTCACATCACTCGGATATCATCCGAGTGCTGTGCACTATATGCCGACACGGGCAATAGAGGAGATGGAGAAATTATTTTCTCTGCTTCCTCCGCAGCTGTGCTCTGATCCGCTCTATGCAAGAGGATTGGAGCAAAGTAGCATGACACTTGGCTCCTGCATGCAACAGAGCAGGAGCTGAGAGTCATTAGGATATTGCATTGGATGTTCTTGCATCAGATGCCATACGCAAGTGTGACTACAGCCTAACAGGTTCACTGAAATATATGAAGCAGTCACTCTCAAGTTGCGAGATCCACAGCCAGTGAGTGTATCGCTGTCCAATCTTGGAGCAATTTGAATGGACGCCTGAATGCGCCAAAAGAAATACTAACTGCAATAATCATGCAGCTTGCACCTTTATCACTTGGGAGCTCTTGCACTTATTAAGGATATTTTTGTACCATCTCTGCAAATAACCACACCATTGTAAATCTGCTATTACAATTGTTAGGCCTTGTGTACACATTGAGTATTTGGTGAGTTTTTTACCCCAGTATTTGTAAGCCAAAACCAGGAGTGGAACGGTCAGAGGAAAAGCATAATAGAAACATTTGCACCACTTCTGCATTTATCACCCACTCCTGGTTTTGGCTTACAGATACTGGGGTAAAATGATCAACAAATACTGAATGTGTGCATGTGGCCTAACTGTGCTTTCAGGAGTATTACATCAGCATTACAGTTTTGAAAAACTGAGGCATTTAAAGGGAACTTGTATAAAAAAAAAACTTAACCTTCAGATATGGGGTATCAGCGTACTTAGGACAAATTGCACAACAACTTTTGGGGTCCAATTTCTCCTGTTACCCTAGCAAAATTAAAAAATTGAGGGCAAGAAGATAATTTTTGTGGAAAAATTATGATTTTTTATTTTTATGCCTCTACATTGTAAACTTCTGTGAAGCAATTGGAGGTTCAAAGTGCTCACCATTAGAGTTGAGTGACTTTGGTCGGATCGGGTTTCATGAAACAAAATTTGAGTCGGATGAAACTGGTCCGACTAGGGCAAAAAAAGGCGGAGTTTCGTCCGAAACCCGACCCCAATGCAAGTCAAAGGGGAATAAAAGTCAGCATTGAGTGGATGAATGTCATCCGCTCAATGCTGACTTTTATCCCCCATTGACTTGCATTGGGGTCAGGTTTCGGACGAAACTCCGACTTTTTTTGCCCTAGTCGGACCAGTTTCATCCGACTCAAATTTTGGTTCATGAAACCCGATCCGACCAAAGTCGCTCAACTCTACTCACCACACATCTAGATAAGTTCCTTAGGGGTCTACTTTCAAAAATGGTGTCACTTGTGGGGGGTTTCCACTGTTTAGGCGCATCAGGGGCTCTCCAAACACGACAAGGCGTCCAATCTCAATTCCAGCCAATTCTGCGTTGAAAAAGTAAAAATGTTGCTCGTTCCCTTCCGAGCTCTGCCATGCGCCCAAACAGTGGCTCTCCCCCATATATGGGGTAGAATATCCTCCACCACCCCATCATCATTTCTTTTTCCCCCACCACCCCAACATTGCCCTTTCCACCACCTCCACCATAGCCTTCTCTCCTACCACCCCATCATTGTCCTCTCCATCACCCCATCATGGCCTTCTCCCCATCACACCCATCATTGCATTCACCATCACCCCATCATTAGCCCTCTCCGCATCACTTCCATCATTCTCCTCTCCCCATCACCCCATCATGGTCTTCTCCCATAACCTCATCATTGCCTTCTTCCTATCACTCCCATCATTGCATTCTCCAAATCACTCCCATCATTGCCTTCTCCCCATCACTCCCATCATTGCATTTTCCATCACCCCATCATTGCTTTCTCCGTCACTCCCATCCTTAGCCCTCTCCCCATGACTCCCCTCTCCCGATCACCCCATCATGGCCTTCTCCCCATCACTCCCATCATTGCATTCTCCATTACCCCATCATTGCCTTCTCGATCACTCCCATCTTTGCATTCTCCCCATTACTCCCATGATGGCTTTCTCCCCATCACCCCATCATGGCCTTCTCCCACAACCTCATCATTGCCTTTTCCCCATCACTCCCATCATTGCATTCTCCAAATCGCTCTCATCATTGCCTTCTCCCCATCACTCCCTTCATTGCATTTTCCATCACTCCCATCATTGCCTTCTCACCATCACTCCTATCATTGCATTCTCTATCACCCCCATCATTGCATTCTCTATCACCCCCATCATTGCATTCTCTATCACCCCCATCATTGCATTCTCTATCACCCCCATCATTGCCTTCTCTATCACCCCCATCATTGCCTTCTCCATCACCCCATCATTGCCTACTCCATCACCCCCTCATTGCATTCTCCCCATCACTCCTATCATTGCATTCTCTATCACCCCCATCATTGCATTCTCTATCACCCCCATCATTGCATTCTCTATCACTCCCATCATTGCCTTCTCCATCACCCCATCATTGCCTTCTCCCCATCACTCCTATCATTGCCTTCTCCCCATCACTCCTATCATTGCATTCTCTATCACCCCCATCATTGCATTCTCTATTACCCCCATCATTGCATTCTCTATCACCCCCATCATTGCATTCTCTATCACCCCCATCATTGCATTCTCCCCATCACTCCCATCATTGCCTTCTCCATCACCCCATCATTGCCTTCTCCCCATCACTCCCCTCTCCCCATCACCCCCATCATTGCCTTCTCCATCACCCCCATCATTGCCTTCTCCATCACCCCATCATTGCCTACTCCATCACCCCATCATTGCATTCTCCCCATCACCCCATCACGACCTTCTCCCCATCACTCCCATCATTGCCTTCTCCCCATCACTCCCATCATTGCATTCTCCAAATCACTCCCCTCTCCCCATCACCCCATCATGGCCTTCTCCATCACTCCCATCTTTGCCTTTTCACCATCACTCTCATGATCCCATTAATGCCTTCTCCATCACCCCATCATTGCCTTCTCCCCATCACTCCCCTCTCCCCATCACCCCATCATTGCCTTCTCCCCATCACTCCCCTCTTCCCATCACCCCCATCATGGCCTTCTCCCCATCATCCCCATCATGGCCTTCTCCCATCACCCCATCATTGCCATCTCCTCATCACTCCCATCATTGCCTTCTCCCCATCACCCCATCATTGCCATCTCCCCATCACTCCCATCATTGCCTTCCCCCCATCACCCCCATCATGGCCTTCTCCCATCACCCCAGGGCCCAGGCATCATGGCCTTCTCTCCCCATCACTTCCTTCTCCTCATGCCCCCATCATTGACCAGTGACCTTTTCCTCCAGGGCCAGGCAGCTCCACCTACATACACATACACACAGACATACACACACACACAAACTGACACACACTCACGCTCACACAGACACCACGCCACCTCTCTCAGCTCTCACCTGTCCGCCGCCCGTGATTCCTCGCATCATTCAGCGGCACGCTCCTCTCTGTGTCAGAGATGGCGGGCAGGAAGCAGTATAGATACTTGCAGCTCCACTCCTGCAATTTTCTCTTGCAGGCAGCGGAGCTGCTTGGATCGCTCCCTGCCCGTCGCTGCAAGCCTGAGGCACATGAGGGCAATCTGGCCAGGGGTCCTCGGAGCCTTGGGCCTGGAGAAAATGGCCAGATTGCCCTCCTCTGTAGTCACCTTGCAGGGCCCCCTGGAGGCTCTGGGCCCCTGTGCAGTCGCACAGGTTGAACCAGTGGTATGTCCGCCCATGTCAGTGAGGCTGTTCGGAGTCTCTGGCTGATCTGAAGTGAACTTGATAGCGTGGGAAAGTTTCTGAACTTTTTCCTACGCTGTCATATCACCTCAGGTCAGCTGGGGACTCCTCACTGCTTCAGTGATGTTAGTGGTAGTTGGTGAGGCTGCGCAGAGTTCCCGGCTGACCTGAGGTGAACTGACAGTGTGGGGAAAAAAAAAAAAAAACTTTCCCACGCTAATCAGTTTATCTCCAGTCAGCCGGGGCACCTGCGCAGATATAAATTCATTCATTCTGCAGTGGTTTACAGCGGGGCAGGTAGCATTAGCACCGGTCCCCGTTGTAAACTAGTTAACCCCTTGTGATGGATTGCAGCAGGGGACCTGACTGAACGGCAACGAGGTATGTATATTGTGGTTTTTTTTATTTTTTTACAGAACAAGGGCTTTTTTGTATTGGCAGAATAATAAACTTTGTCAAAAACATTGTGAATTTATTTCATTAAAATATTTTTTAACTAATGTGTGTGTCTTTTTTAACCCTTTACTATTCTAGGGTTAATAATGGATAGGTGTCTTATTGACACCTCTCCATTATTAACCCGGCTTAATGTCACCTTTTAATAGTAAGGTGACATTAACCCATTGTTGCACCCGATTCCTGTCCTGGCTCTGTGCCCCGGTCTGCTGCTACCACCCATCCAGGGCACTCACCTCGTGCCTTGCGTGCTGTTCCTATGCAGCAGCCAGCTCCCTGTGTGTCCCACGCTGCTTCTCAGTGTTCAGGTCTCTTCCCTTCCCCCACCTCCTGGCATCTCGTCGGCAGGCCTGCAGTCAAAGCTATTAGGGCACCAGCGCGCACTGTCAAGGCTTCTTAAAGGGACAGCGTGCATTTTTCAAAAAAGCAATTATCCAATAGCAGCGCACTGGCTGCTATATCTGGCCTCTCCTCCATAGGGAGAGCGCCGGAGCAACGAGTATCAATCATTGCTACATCCGGTTCTGTTGCTAATCGGTCTGCGCTGCGTTAGCAGTCTCTGTGCATATTCTCATGCTGTCTGTCTCCACAGAAATATCTGAATCCTGTTAACCCTGGTCATACCTGCAACCATCTGGGCGAAAGCCGTCCCGTTCCGCCCACAGCCACCCGAGTCCGAGGACTGTGTCAAGGTTACTGGAGCCATCTATCTACCATCTACCCGGATTCAGGACCCATCTCACTATGGACTCTACTGCTACATTATTTCTGCTATCCCTTTTGGTCCCTCTGGGACAGCTGCCACATGTCTGAGGTCTAACTGGAGGTAGCACCTGTGTCCCCCGGTATTCCATTCTGGTCCTGTCTGAGGGACTTTACTATGGGTACCCGGGGCTCACTAGTTACGACCCCTTCGGAGCCCCCTGGACCGTGGTCCTGAGGTTCCACTTTAAAAATAAAAAAAGGAATGTGAACTTCACCATTTCTGCCTCCGCTTCCATTCGTTACAGATTGCTTCGGCCATGGAATCCGCTGGACTCCAGAGGCCTTCGACTATGGAACTGTGCCAAGAGGTGACCCGTTTAAGAGATCAACAGGACTAGATCACGATGTATTTACATAACCTGTCCACCCGCATGGATTCTCTGCTGAACCCAGCTGCTCCTGATTCATCTATCAGCACCCAGGTACCTGCTGTCACGGCAAGCAAGGGCCCTCACCTGGCAGCTCCTACCCACTTCCATAGTGATCCCACTCAGTGTCGGGGTTTTCTCAATCAGTGTACCCTACACTTCGAAATCTTGGGGCACATGTTTGCTTCTGACTGTGCCAAAGTGGGCTTCATTATGTCACATCTAGCAGGAGAGGCTCTCACCTGGCTAAACCAGTTATGGGAGAGAGGAGACATGCCGGTTAATGATCTACAATCTTTCCTAAAGACTTTTTGCAGGACCTTCAATGAACCTGGCTGGGTTACGTCGACCGCTTCTGCCCTGCTTCGCTTACGCCAAGGAACCCTCACGGTGGCTCAGTATGCGGTTCATTTCCGCACCCTCTCGTCTGAATTATCCTGGAACAATGAGGCCTTGCTGGCTACCTTCTGGGAGGGCCTATCTGGAAAAATTAAGGATGAGCTGGCGGGACTGGACAGGCCTACCACCTTGGATGACCTGATTTCCTTGGTGACCTGGATTGACCTGCGTTTTCAAGAGCATTCCATGGAGATCAAGCGAGACAAGAGGTTCTACCACCTGGACTCTAGTTCTTCCAAAATGGCTACCTCACCTTCTTCTCCCGAAGCTATGGAGGTTGACCGAGTAAGTTTTGCCCACCGCCGCCAGGTGGCGCGTCGCAAGGAAGGAAGTTGTCTCTATTGTGGTAGTTCCGAACATCTGATCCGCTCTTGCCCTAAGAAGTTGGGAAACTCCAGTGCCTAGGCTCAGTAGGAGAGGCCACCCTAGGTAGAGAATATTCCTCTCCTTCATTGCCGATCTCGGTCTCCTTGTCCTACGGAGAAATAAAATTTTCTGGACTTTGTCTGTTGGATTCCGGAGCTGCTGGGAATTTTATCCAGCAGACGCTGGTGGATCATTACTGCTTACCAGTCCATTCTCTTTCCAATCCATTGCGGGTGACCGCTGTTGATGGCAAGCCACTGACCGAAACAGTCCAATTCCAGACTGAGCCAGTGGAACTCCGGGTAGGTCTAATGCATACTGAAAGAATTCGTTTTTATGTGTACCCTGGTTTGTCTTACCCCTTGCTTTTAGGTTTGCCCAGGTTTCAGAGACACGAACCAGTCCTTAATTGGAGAACAGGCGAGATCCTGCATTGGGGAGATTCCTGCACGGACCAGTGCTTAACCCAGATTGAACCAGTTTCACCCCCAGTCCAACCTGCTACCCTGCCTGGGTTACCATCCTCTTACCGGTCCTTCTCAGATGTCTTCGGGAAAAAAAAGGCTGAGAAACTCCTTCCCCACAGGTCGTATGACTGTCCAATTGATCTTCTTCCTGGAATATCTCCTCCCCGTGGGAGAGTTTATCCTCTTTGCCAAGCAGAGACTCAGGCCATGTCAGACTACATCCAGGAAAATTTGGCCAGAGGGTTTATCTGAAAATCATCGTCTCCGGCAGGAGCAGGATTCTTCTTTGTGAAGAAAAAGGACGGATCCTTGCGGCCCTGCATTGATTACCGGGGACTAAACCAGATCACGGTAAAAACAGGTACCCTTTGCCTCTCATTTCAGAACTGTTTGATCGTCTCTGAGGGGCCAAAATCTTTACCAAGCTGGATCTCAGAGGTGCCTACAATTTGATTTGAATCTGGGAAGGAGATGAATGGAAAACTGCCTTCAACACCCGTGACAGTCACTACGATTACCTGGTAATGCCGTTCGGCCTAAGCAATGCACCCGCTGTTTTCCAGGAGTTCGTCAATGACATTTTCAGGGATCTGCTCTATACTTGTGTTGTCTGCCTGGACAACATTCTGATTTTTTCAACTGACTTGGCCTCGCACCGGACACAAGTACACCTGGTCTTACAGAGGCTCAGAGAAAACAGACTGTATGCCAAATTTGAGAAATGCCTCTTTGAACAATCCTCTTCGCCTTCCCTTGGTTACATTGTTTCCTCCACAGGACTGAAAATGGACCCTGAGAAGTTATCGGCTGTACTCAGGAGCCTCGTCGTCTGGGCTGAAGGCCATACAGCGATTCCTGGGCTTCGCCAACTACTACAGACAAGTCATTCCTATCTTTTCCACCCAAGTGGCGCCCATCTCAGCTCTGACCCGGAAAGGTACAAATCCCAAGGATTGGCCTCCTGAGGCAGAGGAGGCTTTCGTTTCTCTCAAAAAGGCCTTTGCTGTCGCACCTGTCCTCCATCATCCTAACTCTAATGAACAATTTTTTCTTGAGGTCGATGCCACCTCCGTAGGTGTGGGAGCAGTTTTTACCCAGAAATCATCCACTGGTCGAATGAACTCATGTGTTTTTTTTTCCAAGGATTTTCTTCCGCAGAGAGGAATTATTCTGTTGGTGACCGGGAGTTGCTGGCTATCAAATTGGCTCTGCAGGAGTGGAGGCATCATCTGGAGAGTGCTATTCATCAGGTAGTCATATACACTAGAGTTGAGCGAAGCAGGTCGAAAAAATTGAAAAGTCGACGACTTTCGCCAAAGTCGGGTTTCATGAAACGAAACCCGACCTTAGCGTGAGGTCGGCTACGAGGTCGGCGACCATCGCGCCAAAGTCGCGTTTCAAAAGATGCTTTTGCGCCCTTTTTCAGCCAATCAGGAAGAACGGACACTGGGCAGCGTGATGACATAGGCAGCAGTTACCACCATGTTTGTGAAGGGCATGCAAGTGATTGGCTTGCTTTGTGTGGCATCACAGGGGGTATAAAAGGGCGTGCACGTGGACCGCCATGTTACTTATGCTGATCTCAGAATAGGGAGAGCTGCTGCTGCTGATTCTGTAGGGAGAGAGTTAGGCAGGGAAGAAGATACCAAAAACTACTTCTGCTGCTAGCGATTTTGCCTGTACAACACACCAGTTACTGTGCAGTGCAAGGGGAGGCTATATTTAGGTGCATCAGCTCTGTTGGTTATTAGGCTACCTTGTAAGGCTCCCTGATAGCTGCATTGCTGTTTTCACACTGCTGAGCAAACTGCTTTTTTCAAAGCAATCCAAATTTTATTGTTTTGTCCTGGTGAGATACTGAGCGTTTACTTTTTCACACACCGTACAGCGGTGTATGCTCCTCACACAGTAGCGTGTACCGGCTGTTATCACGGCAAAATTGAAGCAATCTGTGTGTGACTCTGTAAGAAAAAGCCGAGGCGTTTGTCCGTTCTTACAGACCTACACTCTAGGGAGATTCCAATTCTGCCCAATTCTATATACACCTTGTAGTTAGTCATACACTAGGCAATTTCCGCCTGTCACATTGCGGTGTAATCTGTCCCGGGCCTGAGACAATAGTTCAGCGGCCAAATTGAAGCTATCTGTGTGTGACTCTGTAAGAAAAAGCTGAGGAGTTTCTCCATTCTTACAGACCTACACTCTAGGGAGATTCCAAATCTGCCCAATTATATATACACCTTGTAGTTAGTCATACACTAGGCAATTTCTGCCAGTCACATTGCGGTGTAATCTGTCCTGGGCCAGAGACAATAGTTCAGCGTCCTCCAATCTACATTGAGATTCAAATTCTCACCAATACTCTATACAGCTTTTGCCTTCTCATACACCAGCCAATTTCTGCCTGTCACATTGCGGTGTAATCTATACTGGGCCTGAGACAATAGTTCAGCGTCCTCCAATCTGCATTGAGATTCAAATTCTCACCAATACTCTATACAGGTTTTGCCTTCTCATACACCAGCCAATTTCTGCCTGTCACATTGCGGTGTAATCTTTACTGGGCCTGAGACAATAGTTCTACAGTGAGATTCAAATTCTCACCAATACTCTATAGACCCTTTACCTTGTTTTACAGTACCATATAGCTGTTGTTATTTTGGGTACCTTTTTAAAAAAAAAATGGAGAAGTATTGGAAGAGGCTGTGGAAGTGGGCGGGGGTTGCCAGCTGGTCCTGATGGTGGTGTTGGTGGTGGTGCTTCTGCTGGTTGTGGCAAAAGCACAATAGCACCTAAGGCAGGAGGTGGCGAGCAGGCGTCATTGTCTGGCTCCACAAGGCCTCGTAGGCTCCCTTTTCTGGGAGTAGGTAAACTGCTTTTAAAGCCGGAGCTTCAGGAACAAGTTTTGGCTTACATTGCTGACACAGCCTCCAGCTCTAATGCCTCCTCTTCTGAAGTTTCAAAAAATAAAAGCACTGCGTCGTCAGTGGAGGCTCCTGGTCAGGAAAAACCCCTTTCCTTGTGTCCTTCACCCCCACCAAAAGTGAATGATGCAGCAGGCCACACTTCACATTAGTCCATGTAGCTCTTTCTATCATACCATGCCTGGGTTATCAAGTCAAATCGTGAATTCCCAAGTCCAAGATGAATCAGACATGGAGTGTGGGTGGCCAGCCAGGGCAGTGGGGTTAATTGGTACCGGGCTGGTGTCTCACAGGGATGTGTCACGGTGGTGGTGACCCGTTCCGTGGCCCTGGGTGTCCATTCAAAGGGGTGAATTACGTTTATAGGTGAATGATACATGACGCCACCTGTGGCTTCTGATTAGATTGACCAGCGCTGCAGTGTTGCTTCTCTGGGACAGATCTTGTGGTGCAGCTAAGATGTAGATGCCCTGCACAGGTAGGGCCATAGTCGCAGGGCAGATGAAAGAGTTAGTAGATGGTGTGCAGTGCAGGATGTAGCAGAGCCGTGCACCAGGCACAGGAGAAAGATGACAGACACAGTCATGCAGTTCCTTTACCTGTACTTGGTAATTGCCGTCCAGGACCTAGAGTACAGATGGAGAAGGAGTTGGTCAGCCTGGAAGCCAATTTCAAATTCTCTCTCTCTGCAGATAGGTAGTGTGGCCTCCGTTCTAGCGCTTATCTGAGGTATTCGCAGTGCTGAGTTCAATGAAGTTCCCCCTGTTGACTCTCTTTTGGAACTTTCTCATATGGCAGGCAGCCGTGGCCTTTTCCTTCTGGCTCCCACACGTCGATGCTGGAGCCTCCAAGCCTTAGTTGGGTACAGAGCATTTACAACTGCTACTTCCTCCGGTTTCGGCTGCTGGAACGTCAGTGTCCCTACAAACTCGAAGACGGGAATCCGGACCATGCGCTCCAGCTTGGAGTGAGCCTTAACTCTGCTCATCCTCCAGCTCCCCTTCTCACGTCCACACGCTTCCCCATCCCTGCACAGAGTGCCCTAACTTATCTCCTCGTGACCACAGAGAGCAGCTCCTCAGCAGTCAGGTTCAGAGGTCTCCCTGCTGGCCTGGAGTGGGAAATATGTTGTGTGTTGGTTGAACTGCTAGAGAGATCCTTCGTTGCTCCCAAGCATGACATCACACTCCCTAGGAGGAAGGTAATGCCACTGTGGCGACTGTACTCCTGGGGATGCCACAAGTGCACTGATGCCCAGCCACTGCAAGATGATTCTGCTAGTACATTGACCCAGACCACTACATTCCCCTCTCACTCTACACAGCCAGAATGTGACCCTGAGGAAACTCAGGTTCCCCTTACCGCATACTATACCACTTTACAGGGAGGGGAGCCGTCAGACACACCACCACACACCGCCGTACTATGAGGGGCCCTGTGCCAGTGCCGTCAACAATGAGTGGGCCCCCCTGCTTGCTCCGGATCACAGCACTTGCAAAGTTGAAATACTTACCTCTCCCTGCTCCACCACCATGACGTCTTCCGCGTGTCCTGACAGTGATATTCTGATCAGAGAGCACAATGACATCATGTCTGTACGCCCTCTGCCTAAACAGCCAAGTGCAGTGAGATGGAAGATGGGGATGACGAGGAGTCCAGACTAGTACAGGGATTCCCTAGTGAGGAGACTTATTTAATTGTTTTCAATGTTGGGACAGCAGTTTTTGGGGAGCACTATACTCTGGAGAATGATATATGGGGCCCACCACACACTGGAGCATTCCAAAGGTGGACATCAGACACTGGAGCAGCATTTACAGGGCCCATTATACACTGGAGCATTAGAAATAGGGCCCATTATATATGGAGCATTATTTGGGCCCATAAGACAGTGGAGCTTCATCCATTTGGACCAACATATACTGTAGCATTATGTGGAGCTCATCATATACTGTTTTAAACATTATATGGGACCAATGATTCTGTATGGAGAAATATATGGGCCTCATTACTCTGTATAGCGCACTATGCGGTGCCCATAATACTGTATGGAGTAATATACTGTCCGTTTTTGGAGCTATTGGACAATTTAAAATTGATATCAGTCATGAGATGTAAAAAGTGAAGTATTTTTCATTGTACTATACCGCTATTTCTCTACCGTATCGGAGCATCATGAGTTGTGGTATGTGTTAAAGGGGCGCTCTTTGGCCCAGGGCACATGAAAACCTGAAGCCAGCCCTACCCCTCCACAACTTTAGCCAAATAATCCCCAGTTTTCAGTGCGTAACTATTATTATGAAGTAAATTAAGGTTGACAAGCTTCAGTAATAAAAATTGATGTTTCTGCCATTCAAATGGGCACTGTAGGTGTGTTTACTGTCCTCCACTCCCTGCCGACTTTGCTTCCCCATTGACTTGCATTGGGTTTCGTGTTTCAGTCAGCCTTCGACTTTTCACGATAATCGGCCGATTTCGTTCTACCCGACTTTTGAGAAAGTCGGGTTTCATGAAACCCGACTCGACCCGAAAAAAGGCAAAGTCGCTCATCTCTAATATACACTGATCACAAAAACCTTGCTTATCTTCAAACCGTGCAGAGGCTAAATCCCCATCAAGCCCGCTGGGCTTTGTTTTTTGCTCAATTTAATTTTGTTCTTCATTTTCGTCCAGCTGACAAAAATGTCAAAGCGGACGCACTTTCCAGAGCTTTCTTGTCTCCTGATCAAGAGGAAGAACCCGAGCACATCATTGAACCCTCAAGGTTAGTCGCTGTTGCTTCTGCTGATCTTGCTCGACTTCCCCCTGGGAAGACTCTCATGTCTGTTCCTGAACGTAGTTGTGTCCTTCGGTGGGGTCACTCTTCCAAGTTGGCAGGTCATGCCGGTCTAAGGAAGACTCTGCAGCTCATCACCCGTTACTACTAGTGGTCTTCTATGGCTAAGGATATCCAGGAGTACATCGCAGCCTGTCCTTCCTGTGCCTGTAACAAGATGGCCAAACACCTACCTACAGGTAGGCTTCAGCCTCTTCCATTTCCGTCCGCTCCCTGGCAGCACATCGACATGGACTTCATCACAGATCTTCCTATCTCATCTGGCTGTTCTGTGGTGTGGGTAGTGGTGGATCGTTTTTCTAAGATGGCTCACTTCATTCTGCTACCTGGTCTTCTTACTGCTCCTGAACTGGCGGATCAGTTCATCTGACACATCTTCCATCTCCATGGTTTCCCTCTCCACATCGTGTCCGACAGAGGAGTCCAGTTCACCTCAAAATTTTGGAGAGCAGTTTGTAAACTGGTAAGAATTGAGCTGGATTTTTCCTCAGCATACCATCCCCAATCCAATGGACAAGTGGAGAGGACTAATCAGATCCTGGCTGGATTCCTGTGTCACTTTGTCAACGCACACCATGACGACTGGGTAGACTTACTGTCCTGGGCAGAATTTTCCTACAACAACCAAGTAAGTGAGTCCTCTGGAAAATCTCCCTTTCAGATTGTTTTTGGACTGCAACCTGGAATACCTCTTCCCATCTCCGGATCATGTGGTGTTCCAGCAGCCGATACTTTTTCTGAAAATTTTTCTAAGGTTTGGAGGGACGTCAAAGCTACTCTTGAGAAAGCCTCCCAGCGCATGAAAAAGCATATGGACAAGAGACGTCTGGACGTGCCAACCTTTCGCCCCGGAGACAAGGTATGGCTCTCCTCCAAGTATATCCGTCTGAAGTTGCCATCCTCCAAAATGGGTCCCCAGTTCATTGGACCATTTGAAGTTTTGAAACAAATCAATCCAGTCTCTTACAAACTGAAGTTGCCCACTTCTTTAAGTGTAATGTATAACAGCAAGTGAAATAAAATATAACTTTTAATGCATAGCTTAAAAATTACCAGAACTAAAGTGTCACCAAATAGTGATTAAAATGAGATGCCCATACACTGGGTGATCCCCAGGGGATAATTGAAAACACCCAAAAGCATCAAACAGGAATATAGAATGCAGCTAGTATAACATCCAAACAACAATCTATATATATATATTGGATACAGCATAAAAAAATAGCAGCAAAATGCCATAGCCAATTGCACTCATATGTTTATATATTGGCTAGACCAAAAAAAGGGGGTGTTCATAGCCACAAATAGATGAGAATAAAAAAAGGAACAATCTCACCAATATTTTGCAGACGGTCAGGAGTCTCCAGGGATACTCTTCATACATATAGAAAGGCAGCGATGGGAGTACAATACCCTGTCACATCCCTCATAAGCTGACCATTATCTGATCCATAGGCTCCTGCCCTAACAAGGGCAGTCCACAACTAGCCCTAGATTGCACAAGCCCTACACTTTCCCTTAAAGGAGCGTCCCAACGCGTTTCATCCAAGTAACTCTTCAGGGGACTAACTTGTGCAAAAGTGCCACAGTGCTAAAGCTAAGAGACATACATCCTCCTGCTCTCAATGCTATCTGCTGTCTGCCTGTTTTCACTTCTTTAAGTGTGCCTAACTCTTTCCATGTTTCTCTCCTCAAACCAGTAGTATTGAACTCCTTCTTTAAGAACCCGGGTACCACTCCTGAGCCTGTCTCGGAGGGTGATGTTTTTGAGGTAAAACATATCCTGGCCATTAAGAAAGTAAAGGGTAAGACATATTACCTGGTGGACTGGAAGGGCTTTGGTCCTGAGGAGAGATCTTGGGAGCCTAAAGAGAACATCCAGGCTCCTCTTCTTCTTAAAAGATTTCACGCAGGCTTGAAAAAGAGGGGGCATAAAGAGGGGGATACTGTTACACCCAGTTCCTGTCCTGGCTCTGCTCCCTGGTCTGCTGCTGCCCCCCATCCAGGGCACTCACCTCGTGCCTTGCGTGCTGTTCCTATGCAGCAGCCGGCTCCCTGTGTGTCCCACGCTGCTTCTCAGCGTTTAGGTCTCTTCCCTTCCACCACTTCCTGGCGTCCCATCGGCAGGCTTGCAGTCAAAGCTATTAGGGCACGAGCGCAAGCTCTCCAGACTTCTTAAAGGGACTGCGTATTTTTCAAAAAAGCAATTATCCAATAGCAGCACACTGGCTGCTACTGTATATCTGTCCACTCTTCCATAGGGGAGCGCCGGAGCAGCGAGTATCAATCATTGCTACATCCGGTTCTGTTGCTAATCGGTCTGCGCTGCGCTAGCAGTCTCTGTGCATATTCTCATGCTGTCTGTCTCCACAGAAATATCTGAATCCTGTTAACCCTGGTCATACCTGCAACCATCTGGGTGAAAGCCATCCCGTTCAGCCAGCAGCCATCCGAGTCTGAGGACTGTGTTAAGGTTACTGGAGCCAGCTATCTACCATCTACCCGGATCCAGGACCCGTCTCACTACGGACTCTACTGCTATTTCTGTTATTCCATTTGGTCCTGCTGGGACAGCTGCCACGTGTCCAGGGTCTAACTGGAGGTAGCACCTGTGTCCCCCAGGTATTCCATTCTGGTCCTGTCTGAGGGACTTTACTATGGGTACCCGGGACTCACTAGTTACGCCCCCTTCGGAGCCCCCTGGACCGTGGTCCCGAGGTTCCACTTTAAAAATAAAAAACAAATGTGAACTTCACCATCTCTGCCTCCGCTTCCATTCATTACACCCCATTATTATTAACCCATGAGCCACCGCTAAAGGCCATGGGAATAGAGAGGCTAAGTGTCAGAAAAGGCGCATCTTATAGATACGCCTTTTCTGGGGTGACTGGGGGCAGATTTTTGTAGCCACGGGGCCAAAAAAATGGTCCCTCTCGAGGCTATTAATATCTGCCCTCAATCACTGGCTTTCCCTCTCCGGCGGAGAAAATTGCGCGGGAGCCCACACAATTTTTTTCCGTGAATATATCCTTAAATTTAACTCCTAGAGTTCCAAATTTTTCCTAACACAAACTACTAAATTGATTAAACACTGACATATATAATTTGTGTTGATATGACATGGTATACTATATGTAAACCATGTGTCATATCATGTCGGGCTTGGGAATGATTTTACTGAAGCCGGCAATTGATTTAACAGCTGTTATGCTATGTAGAACTCTATGAACTATAAATATATATATATATATATATGTGTGTGTCTCAATGACATATATATATATGTATGTATGCATTCTATGTGTATATATCTATTCTTTCTTTGGTGTTTTGACCTGTCAGGAGCATGCTCTGTTAAAAAAACGGATCCATCGCCGGCATCCAGCATTTGACGGATGACGACGGATCCTGCACCCATAGGCTTTCATTCTAGCAAACGATGGACAGTGACGGATTCATCACTGTCTGATTTTTCGACAGACACAAAAAAACGTTGCTTTGTGTTTTCGATGGATCCAGCGAACGACAGACAAAATGTGAGGCTGTCTGTCACAATCCGTCGCTAATACAAGTCTATGAGAAAAAAAACGGATCCAGCTGCATCAGTCGCCGCATCCGTTTTTTTCAGAAAATGACGGATTGTGACTGATGTAAAAAAACTGATATGTGAAAGCAGCCTAATCCTATGAAGAGAAAAGAAGGAAGGACACACTCAGAAAATAGGTGATTGCGCGCGGACCCCCCAGGACTCTCTCACCCACCGGCATACTTTGGTAAGATGCTACTATTATCGACCCCTGGTGTTATGCTACCCTTTTTGGGTTAACATGGTTATATACATTGCAATAGCGACATTGTGAGGTAACATAACTAGGACTGGTATATTAGCCAGAGTTATTATTTTTTGTCGATCTCGGTATGATAAAGATGACGGTGGCACTTACATTCTTGTTATAATCTCCCTTTGATGGCAGTTATTTGATCTTTATGGGGTAGTGATTTATTGGCTCACTGGGATGTTATGATATGCCTTTAGGGTTGATTTGACCAGCCATTGATGCGATTTACAATAAGTATTGGGAATTTAGGTGCCTATAAATGTATTGTATATGTACATATCTATATTTCATCTGACTTGTAATACAAGTTTATGAGTTCCTGGGTGGGGTCTGCCACGTTTTCCATGCCACGTGGTTATTCTATGTGTATTATCACACTGTTTTTGTCTTGTTCTGCATACCTGTCAAATAAAGATATTCTATTTTTATACTGGATCTGTGGTCGTATATTAGTGGTTTCTTTTTCCACCTCCTTTTTCATAGCGTGACAGGTTAGAATAGAATAGATATATACACATAGAATACTTATATATACTGTATATAAATGTCAGTGACACACACATATATATATATATATATATATTACATACATAGATAGGTAGAAGAAAAGACGTTAAATCAGCAGCCGCGTAGTGTAAAATCACAGCAGCAGCCGACAGGATAGAAGCGATGGATTACATACAGTAAACACTCATAAAATAGAGAGATATACAGATGTCTATGACAAATACAATTAGTACAGTGTGAGTGCAGCCCACTGTACATGTATTTAACCCCTTTCCTACAACGGACATACTATTCCGTCCATGTGACCTGGGACCTAAGTCCCAAGGACGGAATAGTACGTCTAGTGAGATCAGCGGCGCTCACACGGTGAGCGCCGCTGATCGCGGCCGGGTGTCAGCTGATTATCACAGCTGACACCCTGCACAATGTGTCAGGGGTGGTCACGGACCGCCCCGACACATTAACCCCTTTCACACCGCGATCAAACACGATCGCGGTGTACCAGGGGTTAAAGGGAAGCATCGTCAGGGAGGGGGCTCCCTCCATGCTTCCCTGAGCCCCCCACCGCAGCGCAATGTGCAGCGCTGCTGCGGTGGTCTCTTTCCCTAAAGGTCCCCGGATCCAATATGGCAACGGGGACCTTCGGGGGCCTCAGGGAGCTGACTTCCTCAGTGCCTGCAAAGCGCAGGCATGAGGAAGTCTGCGTCTATGCCTGTGACAGATCGTGTGCCCATACAGTAGTTTTCTCCCACATATGAGGTATCAGCGTACTCAGGACAAATTGGACAACAGCTTTTGTGGTCCAATTTCTCATCATACCCTTGGGAAAATAAAAAATTGGGGACTAAATGATCATGCTTGTGGAAAAAATACGATTTTTTTATTTTCACGACCGGGCATTATAAACTTCTGTGAAGCACTGGGGGGGGGTTAAAATGCTCACCACACATCTAGGTAAGTTCCTTGGGGGATCTAGTTTCCAAAATGATGTCATTTGTGGGGGGTTTCCACTGTTTTGGTACATCAGGGGCTTTCCAAACGCAACATGGTGTCCGATCTCAATTCCAGCCAAAACCATCAAATGGCGCTGCTTCCCTTCCGAGCTCTGCCATGTGCCCAAATAGTCATTTGCACCCACATATGGGGTATCAGCGTACTCAAGACAAATTGCACAATAACTTTTAGGGTCCTGTTACCCTTGGAAAAATAAGAATTGAGGGTGAAAAGATAATTTTTGTGGAAAAAATATGATTTTTTAATTGTACAGATGTACGTTATAAACTTCTTTGAAGCCCTTGGGGGTTCAAAGTTCTCACCACACCATCTAAATAAGTTCCTTGGGGGGGTCTAGTTTCCAAAATGGTGTAATTTGTGGGGTGTTTCCACAGTTTTGGTATATCAGGGGCTTTCCAAACGCGACATGGTGTCCGATCTTAATTCCAGCCAAAAACGTCAAATGGCGCTGCTTCCCTTCCGAGCTCTGCCATGCGCCAAAATAGTCATTTACACCTACATATGGGGTATCAGCGTACTCAGGACAAATTGCACAATAACTTTTAGGGTCCTGTTACCCTTGGAAAAATAAGAATTGAGGGTGAAAAGATAATTTTTGTGGAAAAAATATGATTTTTTAATTGTACGGTTGTACGTTATAAACTTCTGTGACGCCCTTGGGGGTTCAAAGTTCTCACCACACATCTAGATAAGTTTTTTGGGGGGTCTAGTTTCCAAAATGGGGTCACTTGTGGGGGGTTTCCACTGTTTAGGTACATCAGGGGCTTTCCAAATGTGACATGGCGTCCGATCTGAATTCCTGCCAATTTTGCATTGAAAAAGTAAACGGCGCTCCTTCCCTTCTGAGCTCTGCCATGCACCGAATCAGTGGTTCCCCCCCACATATCAGGTATCAACGTACTCAGGACAAATTGCACAATAACTTTTGCAGTCTAATTTCTCCTGTTACCCTTGGTAAAATAAAAAAAATTGAACTTGAATTATTTTTTTGTGAAAAAAAGTTAAATGTTCATTTTTTTTAAATATTCAAAAAAATCCTGTGAAGCACCTGAAGGGTTAATAAGCTTCTTGAATGTGATTTTGAGCACCTTAATGGGTGCAGTTTTTAGAATGGTGTCACTTTTGGGTATTTTCTATCATATAGACCCCTCAAAGTGGCTTCAAATGTGATGTGGTCCGTAAAAATAAAATGGTGTTGCGAAAATGAGAAATCGCTGATCAAATTTTAACCCTTACACCTTCCTAACAAAAAAAAATTTTGGCTCCAAAATTGTGCTGATGTAAAGTAAATATGTGGGAAATGTTACTTATTAATTTTTTTGTGTGCCGTATCTGTGATTTAAGAGCATAAAAATTCAAAGTTGGAAAATTGCGAAATTTTCAAAATTTTCGCCAAATTTCTGTTTTCACAAGTTATTTGAACGAAATTTTACCACTAACGTGAAGTACAATATGTCATGAGAAAACAGTGTCAAAATTACCGAGATCCATGGAAGCGTTCCAGAGTTATTATCTCATAAAGGGACAGTGGTCAGAATTGTAAAAACTGGCCCGGGAGTTAACGTGCAAACCACCCTTGGTAGTGAAGGGGTTAATTAATAAAAGGTTATTTTTCAGAAAAGCATGTCGTGAGCCCAGTGTAATTTTTGTAACTAGCAGAGGGAAAGCTGATGGCTGGGGGCCGATACTTATAGCCTGGGAAAGGGATAATACCCATGGACCTTCTCAGGCTATTATTATCAGCTCACAACTGTGTACTTAGCCTTTACTGGCTCGTAAAAAAATGCATGGGATCGTGTGCGCACGGAATGCACCCAAAAAAATTACAGTCTATGAGTTCACAGGCATGCATATAAACATGTGCCCGCCTGCACTTTTGAGCGCATGCGATTTTTAAATAAACATGTCTAGACACTGGTTTAAACCACCCCCTACACAAAGAAACATTGTTTGGGGGGGATAGTGTAGATAAATGGTGTTTCCACTGGCAGACCACTACTCTACAGACAGCCTACAAGTGACACAAGGGGATCCAGTCATTTTGAGACAAGCAGGTACTTAAGAATGTGAGTATTCTACCTAATGTCTGCCTGTCCTTTTTTAAATTTATTATGTACTAATGTATTTTTTTTTATTGCGGCATGTCTTCTGGAGAGGAGTACACACTGGGCCGGGGTGAACTGGCCCAAGCAGAGCGTGAAGTGAGTATCTTCCTGACATTTTGGGTAAGTATTCGCTGCTGCATGTGCACATGTGGCAAATTAATTTTTTTTCGTTTTCAGACCTCATCGGCCACGGCAAGTGAGGATGAACAGCAGGAGCAGCCAAGCCAAGTGCCAGTTGGGAGAAGACCTGTAAGTATAGACTGACTGTGAAAGTCCCTTTTTTTATGTCCTGCTTTCATCTTCAATCTTTCTTCTTTTCTGTATCTTTTTCTATCTTTTTCATTTCCAAATCTTTCCAAGATTACAATGTTTTTCTTTTTTTTTCTAGGCTCCACAACGGGACGAAGAAATCACCCTGGACAACGACGCCCTGATCAGCTTGGTCCAGGAGCGAGTCCCGTTGTGGGACAGCCGTGATCCGCAGCACGCGGACAAGGTGATGACCTGGCGGCTCTGGAATGAGGTGGCCGCAGCGCTGATGGATGGCTGGGACAACACCTCTCAAAGGGTCCGCAAGGATTTTCGTAAGTATTTCAATGCTCTGTGATGCGGCAGTGACTCTTTTCCGTGACCACACAGGTGTGTGTAATGCTAGAGATATTCTAGCATCATACACATTTGTGTTATCATTGCCAACAGTGCAATGTCTATTGTATTGTTGTGTGATGCCGCAGTCACCTTGGCCATGATCACACAAGTGTGTGTCATGCTAGATATATTCTAGCATGATACACATTTGTGTTATCATGGCCAACAGTGAGTGCATTGTCTATTGTATTGTTGTGTGATGCCGCAGTCACCTTGGCCGTGATCACACAGATGTATGTCATGCTAGATATGTTCCAGCATGATACACATTTGTGTTATCATGGCCAACAGTGAGTGCATTGTCTATTGTATTGTATGATGCCGCAGTCACGTTGGCCGTGATCACACAGGTGTGTGTCATGCTAGATATAGTCTAGCATAATACACATTTGTGTTATCATGGCCAACAGTGAGTGCATTGTCTATTGTATTGTTCTGTGATGCCGCTGTGACTCTTGGCTGTGCTCACACAGGTGTGTGTGATGCTAGAGATATTCTATCATCATACACATTTGTGTTATCATGGCCAACAGTGCATTGTCTATTGTATTGTTGTGTGATGCCGCAGTGACTCGTGACTGTACTCACACAGGTGTGTGTGAAGCTAGAGATTTGGCCATCAGTGCATTGTATATTTTTTTTATTTCTTATTCCCACAGTGAACAAAGTCAGAATTCATTGGCGCTGGATGAAGGACCCCTTCAACAGGGATGTTTGTAATGAGGGCCAGGTTCGCAGTGGTTCTGTGGCAAGGACCAAAGCAAAATCCAGATATCATCGGGTGTTGGCGTTCCTAAAACCGGTCCTTGCCACCAGAGCATAAGTATTTTTTGTATTGTATTGTGTTTTACTCTGTGCTTTCTTTTCCACAGGAGTTGCTGCTTGTAAATGGATGATAGTAATTTTTAAATTTTCTTTTCACAGCACCTGAAGCAGCACCCTGCAACCTGTCCCTGGAGCGGTCCTTCATCGAACGATCTCGGACCTGTCCCAGCCATCAGACAGCCAAGAAGCACCTTGCAGGTCAGCAACACAGACAGCTGGAGACCAGGAAGCTGGTCAATCAGGTGTTCCCCTGTCCCAGGTCTCTGCCACTGGTTTTGCGGACACTTCCCGCTAGCGGCATAGGGCCTTGGATAGGAATGTCATGCCTGAGTTCCTGCACTTGAGCTCAGTCTTTCAGCAAGCCCTCAAGGTGCTGTCAGACAGAGTGGAAAGCAGCTTTAACCACATGGACCACCGCTTCCAGTCTGTCGACAGTCGCCTTGATCGTATGGAAGCCGACCTCAACAGACAAGCGCACCATTTTTTCCACCAAATTGAACTGGCCATGGCGGAACACCGTAGTCCAGATCTCCAGCTGACTGTGATGAAGGCCTGCAACAATGCTTTTTTGCAGGCTATGCAGCAGAGTCAGTACATGCAGCAGTCAGTGGTGTCATTTCCAACTGTGCCACCACTGACTCGCTTCACCTCTCTACCGACTTCTGCTGCATACCACTGCACAGCCACCTGCATTCCAAGCCAAGCTGGACACCACTACACCACCCCAAGGCCGAGTGCTGCTAGACACTCCCCCGCCACCACCATGGCAAGCGCTGCTCCTATCTGGACCACCACCGCCACCACCACGCCTGCTGGAGCAACTCCACTGCCACCACTCCTCCAGCCTGGACCAGCACTGCCGCCACCACTCCTCCAGCCTGGACCAGCACCGCCACCACCACTCCTCCAGCCTGGACCAGCACTGCCGCCACAACTCCTCCAGCCTGGACCAGCACTGCTGCCACAACTCCTGCAGCCTGGACTAGCACTGCCACCACCAATCCTCCTGCAAGGACCAGCACTGCCACCACCAATCTTCCTGCAAGGACCAGCACTGCTGCCACCAATCCTCCTGCAAGGACCAGCACTGGCAACACCACCACCGAACAGCAGCATCAGCATCATCATCATCATCAGCAGCAGCAGCATCAAAGTGGGGACCTACATTCCATTTTTGCTCCCACGCAGCAAAGGTCACCCAGCTCCAGGCGGACAGAAAGATCAAGGCGGTCAGCCAGCTCTAGAAGGTCCAGGCAGGACACACAAACACACAAGAGACACAAAAAAAGGAAAACTTTAACCGTCCCTCCCCCCTCACCTCCCACTGTGTCTCAACCTGCCGCAAGTTACATCCCTGAGCTCCTTTCCACCCCAACTTTTGTTTCCCCTTCCCCTAGAACCCCTTCCTCACCTTCCAGCCATTCCTCATCTCTCCACACCCCCAACGTGCAATAATCTTCCCCCAAACGTCATTCCCAGTAAAACTTTTTTTTTTTAATAAATGTTAATTTCTGGCTTACCATGATAATGTTTAATGTGTCTTTCGCGGCATACACACACTGCACCGTACACACACTGCGACGTACACTTTGTGTTTTTGCCGCTACATAGCTCCATTACTGACACATGTTTCTTGTGTCATTCCTGGAGATATGTGTAGTCAAAAACACCAATATATGACTTGTATTTTCACCACCAGTCTCTTCAGTCTGCTAATATTGCACAGAGTGAATAGAGGATGGTGTTGAGTGCAAGGCATATCTATTGTTACCTTGTCATGTATGATAAAGAGTTAATTGAGGATAGTGTGTTTTTACCATCATCATTTCACTCTTTGTGACACAAGGACAGGGGATTCTAGATATACCTTGTAATTAATTACATCCTCTATTCAGTGTGTGGTGAATAAACTGAGGAGATGCTGGAGAAAATACACATCATATGCACAATACCCTGGCCTCGTATCATAACTATTTATCACACCTGGGCAGGTGAATACACATATGAGTTAACCTGCAGCATCGCGCTTCAGTCTGCATTATCTATTCCACGCAGACTGGAGCGATGCTGGAGTTTAACTCATATGTGTATTCACCTGCCCAGGTGTGCTAACTTCACCATGACACCAGGCCTAGGGATTGTATAAGTTGTATAAACTTTATCATCTCTATAGTCTGCGTTCATACTGAAGTCACAGTGGAGATCCTATATTAATATTTATTCTCACATGGTCAGGAGTCATAAATAGTGAAGGATGCTATTGCATGCCAAAATCACTATTTGTAACATCAGGCCACGTGATACAAATTGCCATTAAACACATTGCCATCGTCATCTGCAAAAAAAGGTAAAAAAACAACATTCCTCACTTTTCCGCAGAGATGCTGCTAATCCATTTGTCCCACGACAGGTCTAACTCTGCTATATCTAGATGCTAGACTGCATGATTGGATGATGCGACCATGCAGCCAGTCATACAGTAGACACTGAGCACCGTATGCTCAGTGTCTGCCTGTGAACTGCTATTCCTTGTCTAAGAGCACCCTGAGAGTGAGAAAGTTCTCCAGATAGGTCCTGCAAGTTTAATAGAATCATAGAATCGTAAAGTTGGAAGGGATCTCCTGGGCCATCTGGTACAACCCCCTGCTCAAAGCAGGATTCGCTAAATCATCCCAGACAGATGTCTGTCCAGTCTCTGTTTGAAGAGTTCTTTTGAAGGCGAACTCACCACCTCCCATGGCAGCCTATTCCACTCATTGATCACTCTAACTGTCAAAAAGTTTTTTCTAATATCTAATCTGTGTCTCCTCCCATACAGTTTCATCCCATTGCTTCTAGTCTTTCCTTGTGAAAATGAGAATAAAGATGATCCTTCTACAATGTGACAGCCCTTGAGATATTTGTAGACAGCTATTAAGTCTCCTCTCAGTCTTCTCTTCTGCAAGCTAAACATTCCCAAATCCTGCAACCTTTCCTCATGAGACAGGGATGGCAGACTGGTCACCATTCTGGTCGCTCTTTTCTGAACTTGTTCCAGTTTGTTGATGTCTTTTTTAAAATGTGGTGCCCAAAACTGGACACAGTATTCCAGATGAGGCCTGACCAAAGAGGAGTAGAGGGCAATAATGACTTCACGTGATCTAGACTGTATGCTTCTGTTAATACATCCTAGAATTGCATTTGCCTTTTTTGCTGCTGCATCACACTGTTGACTCATATTCAGCCTGTGAACTATATTATATTATATTAGTATACCCAAGTCTTTTTCACATGTGCTGTTGCTTAGCCCTATTCCTCCCATTTTGTATATGCTTTTTTCATTTTTATTGCCCAGATGTAGCTCTTTGCATTTTTCCCTGTTAAAAACCATTCTGTTAGTTGCTGTCCACTGGTCCAATTTATTTATATCTTTTTCAATTCTCTCTCTCTCTTCTCTAGTATTAGCTATCCCTGCGAGCTTTGTGTCATCTGCAAATTTAATCAGTTTACCCTTAATTCCTTTACCTAAATCGTTGATAAAGATGTTGATCAATACAGGGCCCAGGACAGAGCCCTGTGGTACCCCACTTGAGACATTCTTCCAACTGGGTGTGCAGACATTTACGACCACTCTTGGGTCCGATCACTAAGCCATTTATGAATCCACCTAACAGTTGCCTTGTCCATTCCATACTTAGTCATTTTTTCAATAGGGATTGTTTGAGATACTTTGTCAAATGCTTTTCTGAAGTCAAGATATACTATATCTACAGCATTTCCCTGATCCACCCAATCAGTGATTCTGTCATAGAAGGAAATTAAGTTAGTCTGACATGACTTATTAGTTACATGCTGACTCTGTTTAATCACTTCATTCATATCCAGGTACTTACATACATGTTGTTTAATAATTTGTTCAAAGATCTTTCCTGGTATAGAAGTCAGACTCACCGGCCTATGGTTGCCTGGGTCCACCTTCTTCCCCTTTTTGAAGATAGGAACAACATTTGCTCTCCTCCTGTCTACTGGGACTTCTCCTGTTCTCCAAGAATTTTCAAAGATTATGGAGAGTGGTTCAAATATTTCTTCTGCTATCTCATTCAGTACTCTGGTGTGTAATTCATCTGGACCTGGAGACTTGAATTCATTTAGGTTAGCTAAGTGTTTCCTCACTATCTTTCTGTATATAGATATCCTGGATTCTTCTATTCCCTTAATAGGACAGTGAAGAATAGTTGATGTTACATTTCCTTTCTGAGAGAAAACAGATGCAAAATAGGAAACGTTCGACCTTCTCAACATCCTGTCTTACCATTTCATCATTTTCATCCTGTAAAAATCCTGTTGCATCTTTGACTTTTCTTTAACTTTTGACATATCCCCAAAATCCTTTATTATTGCTTTTGACATCTCTTGCAAGCCTCAATTCATTGTCAGCTTTAGTAATCTGATTTGTGCCCTGCAAGTTCTGCAGACAGCATTATATTCTTCTTTAGATATGCCTCCCTCTTTCCATTTTATAAACATTTCTTTCTTCTTTTTTAGCATGTTCTTAATTTCTGTGTTTATCCTTCCTGGTTTCCTTAAATGCTTCCTATTCTTCCCTCTTATCAGAATTGCTAACAATTGTGCTTTGAGAATTTCATTTTTCAAGATTTCCCATCCTTCCTGGACATTGTTGTCCTTAAGGATATCCAGCCATTGGATCCCTCCAATTCTCTTTCTGAATCCCTTAAAATCTGCCTTTTTGAAATCTAACCTTGACGTCTGAGTCTTCACAGGTCTTCTTCCTCTAGTTATCCAAAATTCTAAAATAGCATGGTCGCTACCTCCTAGGGGCCCAGCCACTTTTACCTCCTCAACCGTTTCCTCCCTGATATAAGGATTAGATCCAAGGTAGCAGTTCCCCTTGTTTTCTCCACTACCTTTTGGAAGATAAAGTTGTCAGCAAGAGAGGATAAGAATTTCCTTGACCTGTTAGTTTTGCCTGAGAGAGATTCCCAACAAATGTCAGGATAGTTGAAATCTCCCATGACAACTATGTCGTATTTTTTGGAGAACTTGGCCATTTGATGCAGAAAGAGTTCACCCATATCTTCAGCTTGCACAGGCGGCCTGTAGTAAATGCCTACAATGGTGTCCATTCCATTGTTTTGTTCTTGTATTCTTACCCAAACAGTTTCCACAGAACTCCCAGTCTCTGAAGCTTGAATCTCTGTGTAGATATACGCGTTTCTAACATACAATGCAGCTCCTCCTCCTCGTTTATCAAGTCTGTTTCAAGCAAATAAGTTATATCCTTCTAGACTTGTATTCCAATCATGTGTATTGTCCCACCAAGTTTCAGTGACTCCAATGACATCATATTTCTTTTCCTGCGTTAGTAGTTCCATTTCTCCTTGTATGTTGCCCATGCTTTGTGCATTAGTATAGAAGCATTTTAGTTTGTGATTGGTTTCTCTTTCTCCAATATTTTTATTATTTAGATTCTTTTGTCTTTGTTCTTCCTTTCCACTTCTAATAGCAGAGTTCTCAATAACATTTGTCAGGTGTATGGCTTTTTCTGGCCTTTTGCTTCCCTTCCCACATTGTTCTAGCCACACTGTTCTGGCCATTGAACTCACTTCACTAATAAATACTGCCATCTGCTGCTCCTGCTCTCACTGTTATTAGCAGCATGTGTCAACTGATGGGAGCTGTTGTCCCATCAGCTCACACCAGTGACCAGAGGTAAACTATATACCTCTGATCACAGCTGAGTGCTCATGCTGTCTTTTGACAGCATGGGAACAAAGGCTCTCTGACCGGCGGGGATCATTTCACCGCTGATCAGAAGTGCTGCGCTGGTGCTTCCCACGCTTTCACACGGTGCTGTTTATGTTCGGCTATATTCGGTGAATAAATCTACGTTTAAAAATCAGTGAATGTTCCAAATTTGGCAATCGTGAGCCGAACTGAATATTTAAATATTCGCTCATCTCTATTAGAGACCCCAATAGCATCTAGGGAATGGACTAGTGCCGGCTAGTCCTTGGAGGCTGCAGGTTCGAGAGAGACAGGGTCAGCAAGGGTGAGACACACTCAGTAAGGTAACAGCTAGAGAAGCATCCTTATGTGGTTTCCAAGAAGTAGAACAAAGGGTAGTGGTCACTGAGGAAAGCACAATTTAATGTGGTGCTATACACAGAAAAGGTAAAAGTCCCCAACTCACGCTTCCATGTTCCAACTGTGACGCTGAGCACTTTTATCAGTGTGTCACTGTACTGTACCAAGGAAAATGACAACTGCATCTCCTGCTGGCCAATGTGTACAAGACAAACGGTTAGCAAAAAAGATTTTGTTTTTTATGGATTGGTCTGATTTCCGCATCTTGGGGTCAATGGGAAAAGGAACAGTGCAATTTGTGACAGACTATGGCAGGGAGGTGTCCATTACAGAAATATGTTTGCATTCACACACCAAATCGAGACCCTGTTGTTCTGTAGCAAGCCAGGGTGTGGGATATGAGTACCTCACACATGGCTATGGCCCTGTATCTCATTATACTGCATCATGCCCTTCACATGCAGCATCATCTCTTTTATACAGCGCCCCTAGCATGCAGCATAATCCCATTCTGAACGCAGCCTCCAGCATACATCTCAACTCAAGTAATATCAACCCCTTTCCTAGCTAAAGCCCCCAACAAAATTAGCAGCCTCACAAGTAGCGTCAGTCTCTTAACTATGCAACCCTCTAACATCCAGCCCCATTTAGCAACATCATTACATAACGTGTTTCTTTGCCCCCTAAATATATTTTATTTAAACACACACTATTGTGGAAATAATTTTAATTCCAAGATCTATTAATTAAAATGTACTTTTGTTTGTGGTATAGCCCTTTTAAGATAAACTTGCACCATCTTGCTCAAGATAAACTAATTGTCAGGACTCTGAACATTTTTTGATTACCTTTTTGGCATTTCTGCCCTCTTTTAAGATGGTGTCTTTTGTCTCATGTGCCTCGTGTCTTCCTGCCTTATAAATCCAACCCAGCCTTTAGTCTGTGCTAGAGTATTCTGCCTGTGTCCAGCTCATGGTCCTGGTGGCTACCTGGTTTGCTATCTGCTCCTGTGAACCTGTGTGGATATCCTGTTATTATGCTCTCTGAATTTCTGCTTCATACACTGGTCTCCAGTATTCCTCCTGCTGCTGGCTTCTCGTGTTGCTCCTATCTGCATTTGTTGGACACGTAAGCTCTTGCTGCTCTGCAATACCTGAGACTGCCTACCCAGGCCCCCCTGGATGAGTGAAAACTAGTGATGAGTGAGTATACTCATTGCTCTGGTTTTCCCGAGCATGCTCGCATGTCCTCCGAGTATTTTGGTGTGCTTGGAGATTCAGTTTTTGTCGACGCAGCTGCATAATTTGCGGCTGCTAGACAGCCTGAATACATGTGGAGATTGCCTGTTTGTTAGGGAATCCCCACATGTATTCAGCTGTCTAGCAGCCGCAAATCATGCAGCTACGGCGACAGAAAATAAATCTCCGAGTGCGGCGAAATATTCGGCGGACACCCGAGCAACGAGTATACTCGCTCATTACTAGTGAAAACATAATTTGAACTGGCTTATATATACAGTATATTTATCTGTGTTTGGACTAAACAAGTACCGTATATACTCGTGTATAAGCCGAGATTTTCAGCCCATTTTTTTGGGCTGAAAGTCCCCCTCTCGGCTTATACACGAGTCACATACCGGGGGGGATCGGCGGGGGAGGGGGAGCGGTGGTGTCAGATCATACTCACCCTTCTCTGCAGCTCCCCAGCTTGTTCCATGTTGTCGGCTCTGCTTTCTTCCTGCTTCAGCTGTCAAATGGTACCCACTCATTAAATATGCGCATATTTAATGAGCGGATACCACGTGACCGCTGAACCAGGAAGAGCGCAGCGCCGACAGCATGGAACAAGCTGGGGAGCTGCAGAGACAAGCGCCAGGACCCGGTGAGTATGAACGGGGGGGGCATATTCACCTGTCCCTGCGCTCTGCTGTCTTGCGTCCTCTGCAGTGACATTCGGGTCAGAGAGCGCTATCGCTCTCTGCCTGCACAGTCACTGCAGAGCGCAACGCTGATGAGCAGGGGGCAGCGACGGAGGTGAGTATACAGGTTTTTTTTTTTTTTTTTTAAGAGCGGCAGCAGCAACTTGATGGGGCCACTCACTGTGCATGATAACTGGGGCCACTCACTGTGCATGATAACTGGGGCCACTCACTGTGCATCATAACTGGGGCCACTCACTGTGCATCATAACTGGGGCCACTCACTGTGCATCATAACTGGGGCCACTCACTGCAGATAACTGGGGCCACTCACTGTGCAGCATAACTGGGGCCACTCACCATGCAGCATAACTGGGGCCACTCACTGTGCAGCATAACTGAGGCCACTTACTGTGCAACATAACTGGGGCCACTCACTGTGCAGCATAACTGGGGCCACTCACTGTGCATCATAACTGGGGCCACTCACTGTGCATCATAACTGGGGCCACTCACTGTGCATCATAACTGGGGCCACTCACTGTGCAGCATAACTGGGGCCACTCACTGTGCAGCATAACTGGGGCCACTCACTGTGCAGCATAACTGGGGCCACTCACTGTGCATCATAACTGGGGCCACTCACTGTGCATCATAACTGGGGCCACACACTGCAGATAACTGAGGCCACTCACTGTGCATCATAACTGGGGCCACACACTGTGCAGCATAACTGGGGCCACTCACTGTGCATCATAACTGGGGCCACTCACTGTGCAGCATAACTGGGGCCACTCACTGTGCATCATAACTGGGGCCACTCACTGTGCAGCATAACTGGGGCCACTCACTGTGCAGCATAACTGGGGCCACTCACTGTGCAGCATAACTGGGGCCACTCACTGTGCAGCATAACTGGGGCCACTCACTGTGCATCATAACTGGGGCCACACACTGTGCAGCATAACTGGGGCCACTCACTGTGCATCATAACTGGGGCCACACACTGCAGATAACTGAGGCCACTCACTGTGCATGATAACTGGGGCCACTCACTGTGCATGATAACTGGGGCCACTCACTGTGAAGCATAACTGGGGCCACTCACTGTGCATCATAACTGGGGCCACACACTGTGAACCCTCGGCTTATACACGAGTCATTAAGTTTTCCCAGTTTTTTGTGGCAAAATTAGGGGGGTCGGCTTATACTTGGGTTGGCTTATACTCAAGTATATACGGTACTTACTTGTGTCAAGTATAACTGTGCATCAAAGACTGCTCCGTTTGACTGAAGTTTCCTACAGACTCTCTAAGTTGCATTTAATATTTACACCGAGTGTTTATGGACTTGAGTTTTTCCCTGCACCTGTTTGAATCACCGTGTGATATAATATAGACTTTACCACCTATAAATTGTGTTCTGTAGTTGTCTTGTTCCACGCAAAGAGACTCCTGAGTTATCCATTATAACTATTACACTAATACTTCTTTATTGTGAAAAAGAAATATGTTTATATCATTGCAATTCAATATATTATATTCCCTTATTATTTTTATTTTCTTACTTCTGCTTCTGTATTTAAAAAGTGGATATTACGTATGCACTGTAACTGTCCTATAAGTTAAGGATAGGTGGTCACAAACACATGACAGATGTTTTTGTGCAGCATTTATTTTTTCATTTACAGCAAATAGAGCTCTTCTGAACTTATAACAGTAAGTACTGTAAAGCTGTATAACAAGTAAAGCGTGATTTCACACATTAGTCACACTCAGCGAGTGAGCACAGTTGCAAGGATTTGGGTTTTATTTGAATCAAAATCTTGAAGTGTAAATTTGAAGCTGGGAATGGCGTGTTAATTTCTGACATCACAATCTGTCACCTAACACTAGGTGTTTAATAATACTTATTTTAAAGCAGAAGTCCCATCTGTAATTAAAATGCAAACTATTTTATAATAAATCCAATTTTTTAAAATCCATACTAAATAAGTTTATATAAAGTGATTTTCATTGCAATTTGATACATTTTAATAAAAAAAATAGTCACATTACCAGCAGTCAATTATTATCTGTTATCGCTGTTAACACTAAAGCATATAAAAAACTGATTCAGATACACTTACAACTTATTTTTGGGTTGACTACGTTTATTAGTAATACCACTATATCTGACCAGTATATTACAATATTATCACAAAAAATGCCCAATTTTGTAATATTTATTTTGCCCTAAAACGGGTGATACCCCACAGAACATAAATTAGACTATTGCAGTAACCAAGATATATACCAAACAGGACTTAGTACCACACAATAGTGTATGAATGATTAAAATATCATACTTTATTGAAATTTATATAAACAAAGTGTACAAGAAAGAAACTGGAAAATTAGGAGGGACTTAGAACCATGGAACCTCCCACCACAACACAGCACAATCTCTGGGGCAGAGGTGACGGCCGGGGCTCCCCCACCAGCATACACTGGTATGTAACCACAAATCAATTTTCACTTTGTCTGTTTATTTAACTTAGGGTAACGCCTTGTGTGGGCTAGAGTTAGTCCATTACACACTCTACAAATTCACAGTTCTTCATGTATACCCGTGACGGCACATGTTTTATTTAGTAATTTACTTGGCGGTTTCTTGTCTGCCCTCTGTTATTTGCAGATTTATTATTACTGTTATGTGGATTGCATTAGACATATTGTGCTGTGTTGTGGTGGGAGGTTCCATGGTTCTAAGTCCCTCCTAATTTTCCAGTAAAGGCCCAGTTACACGCTTCAATGTCCAAGCGATCCAACCAACAATCCGACGTGGATGGGATCGCTGGGACATAGTTAGCTGATCGCTGGTGAGCTGTCACATAGACAGACTCACCAGCCATCAGGACCAGCGAGCAAGCTCGTACCCAAGGTAAAGAGCTGGTAACTAAGAGCCGCGCGGCTCTTAGATACCCGCTGTTTACCTTGGATACCAGCTCCCAGTGTTGCTGATCATTGGTCTCTCGCTGTCACACGCAGTGATGCATGCTAGTCTGCGGGAGACCAATGATCAAAAAATGGCCCAGGACATTCCTGCACGATCAGCGATACTCGGCGGGTGGGCCGGTTGCTGATGCGTGCTACACACAGCGATTTCGCTGGCGAGATCGCTGTGGCATCACAAAATCAGTGATCTCACTAGCGATCTTGCTAGCAATCTCGCTGTGTGTGGCGGGACCTTAACACCTCACTGGTGGTGTGATAACTGGAACAATACCTTAATTTGATAAGAGACACTTAGTTGGCCAAATTTTGTGATGCCTTTTGGTTTTTAGGTGCACACAGTCTCAGTACTTGTGGAATCTTGGGCTTGGTTCCAATTACTGACACCAGCTTGTTCACTAATCCAGACTGATTTGGACAACAGGTGATGAGTAGAGATGAACAGATGACTCAACTTCAAGTTGAATCTCCTTATATTCGCAAATTCGAACACTTTCCATTAGATTCGCAAGCATTGCAAAAAAAAAATGAAATGGACACCACCATTTCACACACTGCTCAAGACTCAGAAAGTGGGAAAATAATGGCAGGTATGGCTGTATGTGCTTATCTATGTCTTTCAGCCATCATATTAATTTCCCTCTCTGTATGTGGCATCACAATAATGTCTAGACACCAGGCACGCTGTCTGGGTGTTATGCTTGACATCAATCTTTACTTCTCCTATATACAATCTCTTGCCCACTCTTGTCACATACACCTGAAGAGCATCTCTAGAATCTGCCCCTTTCTCACCACGGAAACAAAAGCCACCTTGACTATTGTAATTCTCTATTAATTGGACTCCCCCTCACTCAACTTTCCCCTCTCCAGTCCATCTTTAATGTAGCAGCCATGGTCATCTATCTGGCTAATCGTTACTTGGAAGCTTCCACTCTCTGCCAGTCATTGCACTGGCTACCCATACATTATAAGATCCAACCTAAATTGCTTGAATTCATCCACAAAGCTCTCCACAGTGAGGCACGCCCTATATCTCCCCACTCATTTCGATTTATTGATCTACCCGCACACAACGCTCCACAAGAAACTTTCGACTAACAACTGCACTAAACTGCACCTCCCACTCCCAGGTCCAAGACTTCTCCCGAGTTAGAATAATTCTTTGGAATGTTCTACTACAAGAAACTATGACTAACCACAACTTACAAAGTTTTAGGTGTTCAGTAAAAAAAAACATATGCTTAGGGTAGCCTATAATGTTCCCTAATTGAAGTCCGTTTAATATACACTCACTGGCCACTTTATTAGGTACACCATGCTAGTAAGGGGTTGGACCCCCTTTTGCCTTCAGAACTGCCTCAATTCTTCGTGGCAGAGATTCAACAAGGTGCTGGAAGCATTCCTCAGAGATTTTGGACCATATTGACATGATGGCATCACACAGTTGGCGCAGATTTGTCGGCTGCACATCCCTGATGCGAATCTCCCGTTCCACCACATCCCAAAGATGCTCTATTGGATTGAGATCTGGTGACTGAGGAGGCCATTTGAGTACAGTAAACTCATTGTCATGTTCAAGAAACCAATCTGAGATGATTCGAGCTTTATGACATGGCGCATTATCCTGCTGAAAGTAGCCATCAGATGTTGGGTACATTGTGGTCATAAAGGGATGGACATGGTCAGCAACAATACTCAGGTAGGCTGTGGCGTTGCAACGATGCTCAATTGGTACCAAGGGGCCCAAAGAGTGCCCAGAAAAAATTCCCCACACCATGACACCACCACCACCAGCCTGAACCGTTGATACAAGGCAGGATGGATCCATGCTTTCATGTTGTTTATGCCAAATTCTGACCCTACCATCCCAATGTCGCAGCAGAAATCGAGACTCATCAGACCAGGCAACGTTTTTCCAATCTTCTACTGTCCAATTTCGATGAGCTTGTGCAAATTGTAGCCTCAGTTTCCAGTTCTTAGCTGAGAGGAGTGGTACCCAGTGTGGTCTTCTGCTGCTGTAGCCCATCTGCCTCAAAGTTCGACGCACTGTGCGTTCAGAGATGCTCTTCTGCCTACCTTGGTTGTAACGGGTGGCAATTTGAGTCACTGTTGCCTTTCTATCAGCTCGAACCAGTCTGCCCATTCTCCTCTGTCCTCTGGCATCAACATGGCATTTCCGGCCACAGAACTGCCGCTCACTGGATTTTTTTTCTTTTTCGGACCATTCTCTGTAAACCCTAGAGATGGTTGTGCGTGAAAATCCCAGTAGATCAACAGTTTCTGAAATTCTCAGACCAGCCCTTCTGGCACCAACAATCATGCCACGTTCAAAGGCACTCAAATCACCTTTCTTCCCCATACTGATGCTCGGTTTGAACTGCAGGAGATTGTCTTGACCATGTCTACATGCCTAAATGCACTGAGTTGCCGCCATGTGATTGGCTGATTAGAAATTAAGTCTTAACACACAGTTGGACAGGTGTACCTAATAAAGTGGCCAGTGAGTGTATATAGGCCATTCGCTATTTTTCTGAAGATATTTCTTCATCCATCTCCATGGACACAAAAGCACTACAAATATTGGCTGGTGACTAGCTCATGCAGCCTTTAGATACAGTGGGTACGGAAAGTTTGCAGACCCCTTAAAATTTTTCATTCTTTGTTTCATTGCAGCCATTTGGTAAATTTAAAAAAGTTCTGTTTTTTCTCATTAATGTTCCCTCTGCACCCCATCTTGACTGAAAAAAACCCAGAAATGTAGACATTTTTGCAAAATTATTAAAAAAAGAATTTATAATCACCGAATTCTGCTTCCCTGGCCTATCCACTGCCAACAGTATTAGGCAGCTCCCCCTCCACACCTTGGCTGAGCTTAGCTACTAGTTGCTGTTTAATCTCATACTCTATCAATGTGCTGTATTATTCTGACTTTCCTGTTACTGATACTGCTTGTTCTCACATTTTGTCTGACCTCTCTGCTCCTGACTCTGGATACATCTTCTAAACTTGTGCTGCCTGCCCTGACCCCTGACTTCCTGACCATGTCTCTGCCTATACCCTTGGTGCCAACAGTATTAGGCAGCTCCCCCTCCACACCTTGGCTGAGCTTAGCTACTAGTTGCTGTTTAATCTCATGCTCTATCAATGTGCTGTATTGTTCTGACTTTCTTGTTACTGACACTGCTTGTTCTCACATTTTGTCTGACCTCTCTGCTCCTGACTCTGAAATACATCTTCTAGACTTGTGCTGCCTGCCCTGACCCCAGACTTCCTGACCATGTCTCTGCCTATACCCTTGGTGCCTCGTATCCCTACCTCGTCCCTTTGATGAGCTGCTGCACGTGCCCTGGCCTGATACCTGCTGACTAACCTAATTGTTCAGCTCTTATTCACATTGACGTCACTTTGACACATGGTAAGGTTTTAATTCTAAAGGTTAGAACCATGCCGATTTGGGTACACCTTGATGCTGGTGATATGGCTTTTACTCTTTTTTTGAACAAAAATGGTGTTTACTAAGTACCCTCTGTTATTTATATATGCGCTATTGCGTTTACTTATTTACTTACAGCAGGGCATATGTTCATTTTTTTTGTTTCTATTTTAGGTTTTGTTTTCCATATGACTTGCAGCCTCTCCAGGGAAATCACCTAGGACTTCAGTATCAGGTGAAGCAGATAAGCTCAAGATTCCACTCTTGTCTGGCTAAGGTGTTAAGGTGCTCTTGATGCACTATATCACAAAGAAATCAAGACACAGCACCACTCTATCTCACTTGAATGTTTGGATTATTATTCACAGACTGGGACTACCACTCCAATTCCAATTTCCAATGTGCTTCACCACTGCAATGGTACCCCACAATCAGATTTAGGCCTTTTTCTATCCGTATGTGGAATGAGCTCTTACCTTCTATACTACCCTCGCATTTTATTTTCTCTTTAATAATCCCTCCTGATTGGCTGCATTATGTGATAATAATCTTTATTTATATAGTGCCAACATATTCCGCAGAGGTTTACAATTCAAAGGATCACATGCAACAGTCATACGTAACATAATTAAAGATAATCCAATAATCAAAGCAACAATAATGACGACCCTGCTCGTAAGAGCTTACAATCTACAATGAGGTGGGAGTGATACAAAGTACTTATTTACAATGATTGTCCAGCTACATTGAGAAAATGGGGATACAGTGGGTAGGGAAAGTATTCAGACTGGCTACATCTCCTTATAGCCGGATGGAGGCTCTCAGCAACAGGAGAGAATTAGTAGTGTTGGAAGAGTCTGCAAGAGATAGTCCAGCGAGATGGGCAGACTCTGGGAGTACTAGAGAAGTGATCGCGGAGAGTAGGGTAGTGATTGCAAGCCATGCAATTCACAGGTGTGACAAATATACACCCATTTAACTTTTTGCATACCTATTTTAATATTCCAATTTTGCAATCATGCACCCCATAACCATACTGTAGGCTGTTTGTTAGGCAATCCCCTCATGTATTCAGGCTGTCTAGCAGCAGTAAATCGTGCAGCTGAGGCGACAAAACCTAAATCTTCAAGCATGCCAAAATGCTCGGAAACCCAAGTAACGAGTATACTCGCTTATCACTAACTATGATATTTGCTGATATGTTGCTTATACATTTATCCAGACATCCAGACAGCCAAGATAACCAGAGATTCTGTAAAAAAGCAAAAGCCAGGAGCACTTTACAGTACAGCAGCCAAGACATCATGGCTCCATCACAGATTTGACATTCTACAGGATGCCAGCTTAGGGGACCATATCCCCAACTGAAAGAATACAGATCTGCGCCATAGACCATCAATGAACCATGGATACATTTGGGGTAGTCAGGAATTGGACCCACCGGTCACCTTAGCCCCAAGTATATGTTTGGGAAAGCCAGGATTGGGACACACCAGTCACTTGGCTCCATAGAAATGTTTGGAAAAGCCAGGATGTGACACTCTGGTCACCTGGCCTTCTACCTCAATGGATTGTCAGGTTCCTAGATTTTTGCTACCTCCTCTCTATGTGTGTCACAGGTGGGGTAGTCAGCCCTGGCAGCTCTGAAGTCGCAACTGCTCTTACTATGGCGAGTCAGTAGAAGGATGAGACTTTGCAAACTTTCACCATCTTAGGTAATTTGCTGGGACTGTCCTATGTTTTATTTGCGTGTTTTGTGATTCCATAAAGTATTTCCACACTGTTTTACCCTCACCCTGTGTTGTCTGAATAGTATTATGCCCATGGAAAAAGGAAAGCTGGTGTTTGGTGGGATGATCCCTGGTCCATGAGTTTTCGGCTAGCATAGTAGGGCACCACTGACCCCCTTGTCTTCACACAGACTAACAAGGGAAGATGTAGTGGGATAAATGAAAATACCAATCGCACAAATATGCACTCTCAAGCAACAGAGTGGAAAACCAGGAAGTAATTGAAGGAAAAAACAAATAGGAGAGGATGAGTATAAGTAGACAGACAAATCACCAAGCAACAGTCTTCTGAATACTTCAAATGCTTCCTCAAACAACCAAACTTCAGAATCAGGCTGTATGAAACTAACACTGGTAATCCCTGATTGCCAGAGTATATACAGTATATATAGCAGAGCAGTGGCCAACACTGAAAAGCGGAGACCATCAAAGCAGGAAATCTCAAGGAGTTCCCAAATGAACAGATTAATCCATGCACTGCCAGCAGAAACCTGTACTGTTTAATATGATTGTCAGGTGCTTCTATTTAGTACAGGAGTATGTAAAATCAGACACCACGGTCTTCTGGCCCCTCTCTATCATGGTAAACCCATGACGTATCTTTGGAAATTTATGTTGTAGTATGAGAGATAAAATAAACACTATGGCTAACAATGTGCAAGCTGATAGTAGCATCACCATTGCCACTGCTGGCAGCAACCATTCTGGCAGTAGTAGTACCAAATTCAGTTTAGAATTGGCCTCCTTTGTATCTGGCAAGAATAACAATGAGAAGAAAGTGGAGTTTGTACTGGAATATATGACACATCACTTATCTCATAGCAGGATGATGCAGCCTCTGACAGTGGCACCATAATTTTATGTCAGTATTCTGTTAATTCCACATCCTCCGCTAACACAACACTTAACGTTGTACAAAGAGGAATTTTTTTCCCCAATCTTTATTTCATTTTTCAAATTGAAAAAACCTCAACATTACAAGAGCAAAAGAGCAATACCGACAATACAAAAATAAATTAGGCTCACAGTCTCAACATAAGGAGGTACAGAACACGTAGGGGAAAGATCTCACCGATATTCCCGGGTACTATACCTAATCATGTAAAACCAATAAAAAGTTCCAATGTCCTAAAAGGATGAAGGAGGGAGGAGAGTAGCATATTTCGAAGAGGACCAGAGATTCCATGACTTATTGATTTTTGGATCTGGATATATGGTTTTGAGCAAGATTAAACTCCAGCTGAAAATGAGTGTTGTTTTATCACAGAGTTGAGAAAAGGATGGAGGGATTAAAGCTCTCCATGTAGCAGCAATACAGTGTCTAGCAGCAATAAGAACATGTAATACTGTATTCCTGTAGTCTCTGGGAAAACAATTAGTGTCCATATTTAGAGCTGCTAGGGCAGGGGAAGGGGTAGTTTAGACATTTGTAAGCTCAGATATCAAATCAAAAACACCCTCCCAGAACACTTAAATTAGGGAGCAATACCAGAAGTTATGAGATAAAGAACCCATAGAGCCACAACTCTTCCAGCACAAGGGGGACAGACTTGGAGAACCATGATCCAGTCTATCTGGGGTCAAATACCATCTCATATGCACATTTTTCAATTGTTCTAAATGATTTATGCAATGTGAAGATTTAAGTATGCAACTAGAGGCCTCCTGCCAATCCCCAAACGAAAAAGAAACGCCAAAATCTCGTTCCCATCTCGCCATATACGGCCAGCTTTCCACATGACCAGATGAAGCCAAAACCCCGTAAATTATAGACAGGCCTCTCGCAGTAGTATCAGTACGATCAAAGTACCTCCTAAATCAAGATATATTAGGTTTCTTATTAAGTATTTGGAGGGGAGCGAGGAAGTGTCTGACCTGCAGGTATTAAAAACATTTCTATTCTATTTATGGGAATTCACCGAAGTGTCAAAGGAAATACGTGTTTTGTTATTAAATAAGTCAGCTAAGGAAGTAAACCCCAGTCTATACCAATTGCTCAAGTTGAGGTGTGGGATATGGGCCTCCATTGCTCTAACGGAGATTTTTCCGAGGGATGGAAAGTCACCTGACCTAACCCAGAGCCTCCATACAAACAGTGATGAACTCATAATAGGGAGGATTGACTTCAAATTAGTTGGTGATAAAAGTTCGGCTTCCAAAAGAAGTCTAGTAGAGCCCCTCCATGCAAAACAATTTTCAATTTGGAGCCATCTATGTGAGGATGCCTGAGACCGCCAGATCCCCACAGTCTCAAGCATTGCTGCACTATGGTAAATCATAATATTGGGTATGCCTAGTCCTCCCCGGGTATAACTGCAAACCATAGATTTATAAGCTACTCTGGCCTTCTTCTTTGCCCAAATAAATTTCCCGATGAGCGATTGGAGTTTTTGAATTAATGACCTGGGTATTTTTAAGGGGATACAGCAAAAAATATACAATTTTTGGTAAAAACACCATCTTAAAGGACTATATTCTAGCCATCCAAGATAAATGTAGTCATGAATGTCTATCTAATTCTGCAGTTAAGGAATTATATAGCTTATTAAAGTTTTCTTTAAGAATTAGATGGGAAAATGTCATTAACATTCCCAGATACGCAATACCTTCAGTTTGCCATTTAAAAGGAAATAGCTTCTCTAGGTTGTCTCTCAGAGCAATGGGGAAAATAACGGATTTGGAAGCATTCAGTTTATAATAGGAGATTTTTGAAAATTTCTCAAGTTCATCCATAACCTCAGGTAAGGATCTCTCCAGATTTGAGCACATTATAATTATGTCATCAGCATAAAGACCTATCACATGATTAATTTTATGCGACAACCACAGAGATTCATCAGAGACCTCCCCATTATCATTGAGTTTAAAGTAATTCTCCAATTCCTCAGCGAGGGAGTGAATGATACTATCTTTAGCCATAAAATGGGTATTAAGATTCCAGGACGAGGGAGAGACCTTGGCGAAATGGGCGCTTAGACTTAAGGTCACAGGAGCATGGTCCGACCAGGAAGTTAGACCTATTCGAGCATCAGTACAGAGGGGTATAGATGTAGAGGGGTATAGAGGGGTATAGATATGTAGCTTTGAGAAAGAAGACCCAGCATATTTGAAGCGAGTAGCTGTTACACTTGGTAATGTGAACTATGTCCTGCCTTATCCTGTTTTTATCTGTGAACAAATAAATTTCGGAATTTTTTTGGAATCTGGTTCACGTCTTTTTTTGGATCTATATACCTAATGCTGGACAGGAAACAGGGGAGCTATAGCATAAGAGTTTTAGCCCCCCCTTGGGTCTCACACTCACACATACATACACTAGCAGGTCTAACAAAAATTAGTCCCTATAAGATCCTAGTTGCAAATACTCACAGTTTAGGATTATATTTACTCACAATAGTTGTCCATAAGTTGTTGTTAAGTTAACTGAAATATGTGACTAAAATATGTTCTAAAGTTTCATCCATCCCAGATGCTTAGGACCTAGAAGGAGCCCACCAGATCGTGCCTGGTGACTGGGTCCTCACTACCAAGAGGTTCAACAGATGATCCCTCGAGCTAAGAGTAAACAAGGGGATCTGCTATCTTGGATCTAATCCTTATAAACAGGGAGGAAATGGTTGAGGAGGTAAAAGTGGCTGGGACCCTAGAAGGTAGCGACCACGCTATTTTAGAATTTTGGATAACTAGAGGAGAGCGACCTGTGAAAACTCAAACTTCAAGGTTAGATTTCAGAAAGGCAGATTTTAAGGGACTCAGAAAGAGAATCGGAGGATCCAATGGCTGGATATCCTTAAAGTCAAAAATGTCCAGGAAGGATGAGAAAATTTGAAAAATGAGATTCTCAAATCATAATTGTTAACAATTCCGAAAAGAGGGAAGAATATGAAGCATTTAAGGAAACCAGGATGGATGAACACGGAACTTAAACAGGGGCTAAAAAGGAGGAAAGAAATGTTAATCAAATGGAAAGAGCTGAGGCATATCTAAAGAAGAATATAATGCTGTCTGCAGAACCTGCAGGGGACGCATAATAATAATAATAATAAATTTTATTTCTATAGCGCCGACATATTCCGCAGCACTTTACATTTCAGAGGGGATTTGTACAGACAATAGACATTACAGCATAACAATAATCACATACAGTAGATTATAACAAAATACCAAGAGGAATGAGGGCCCTGCTCGCAAGCTTACAGTCTATGAGGGAAAAAGGGAGACACGAAAGGTGGGTGGTAACAGTTGCCCTGATTGTTTTGACCAGCCATAATGTTAAGTGTGTAACAGTACAGACACAGAGGGCTGATGGATGCATAAAGCATGTGGGAACATGATGCGGGGAACCTGGTTATGGTAAAACTTTTGGCTGTGCCACACAGGGATAGATTAGGTTAATGTGTTGAGGCGATAGGCCAGTCTGAATAAATGCGTTTTCAGGGCACGCTTAAAATTGTGGGGATTGGGGACTAATCGTATTGACCTGGGAAGTGCATTCCAAAGAATTGGCGCAGCACGTGTAAAGTCTTGGAGACGGGAGTGGGAGGTTCTGACTATTGAGGATGCTAACCTCAGGTCATCAGCAGAACGGAGGGTGCGGGTAGGGTGGTATACTGAAACAAGGGAGGAGATGTAAGGTGGTGCTGAGCTATGGAGGGCTTTGTGGGTGAGGGCAATAAGTTTGTACTCGATTCTGGAGTGGATGGGTAGCCAGTGTAATGACTGGCACAAGGTAGAGGCATCGGTGTAACGATTGGTGAGGAATATGATCCTGGCTGCAGCATTCAAGACAGATTGGAGAGGGGAGAGTTTGGTAAGAGGGAGACCGATTAGAAGAGAGTTACAATAGTCGAGACGAGAGTGAATAAGAGAAACATTAAGAGATTTTGCAGAGTCAAAAGTAAGAAAAGGTCGGATTCTAGAAATGTTTTTGAGGTGCAGATGACAAGAGCGAGCCAGTGATCGAATGTGGGGGACAAAGGAAAGCTCGGAATCAAGTATGACCCCAAGACAGCGGGCCTGTTGCTGGGGAGTAATAGTGGAACCACACACAGAAATGGCAATGTCGGGTATAGGTATATTAGAAGAGGGAGGAAACACCAGGAGTTCAGTCTTTGACAGGTTCAGTTTCAGATATAGTGAGGACATGATATTAGACACAGCGTTTAGACAATCGCCGGTGTGTTCTAGAAAGGCTGGCGTGATGTCAGGAGAAGAAGCGTATAATTGGGTGTCGTCACCATAGAGATGGTACTGGAAACCAAATCTACTGATTGTTTGACCAATAGGGGCAGTGACGCATAAGGCTATTTAAAGCTGACAATGAATTAAGGCTTGCAAGAGACGTCAAAAGCAATAAAAAAGGATTTGGGGGATATGTCAAAAGTAAAAGAAAAGTCAAAGATGCTATAGGATTTTTACAAAATGCAAATGATGAAATGGTAAGAAAGGATGTTGAGAAGGCCGAACTTTTAATTTTCTATTTTGCATCTGTTTTCTCTCAGAAAGGAAATGTAACATCAATGTATCTTCACTGTCCTATTAAAGGAATATAAGAATCCAGGATATCTATGAACAGAAAGATAGTGAAGGAATACTTAGCTAACATAAATGAATTCAAGTCTCCAGGTCAAAAAGAATTACACCCCAGAGCACTGAAGGAGATAGAGGAAATTTTTGAACCACTGTCCATAATCTTTGAAAATTCTTGGAGATCAGGAGAAGTCCCAGAAGACTGGAGAAGAGCAAATGTTGTTCCTATCTTCAAAAAGGGTAAGAAAGTGGACCCAGGGAACTATAGGCTGGTGAGTCTGATTTCTATACCAGGAAAGATTTTTGAGCAAATTATTAAACATTATGTATGTATGCACCTGGATAAGAATGAAGTGATTAACCAGAGTCAGCAGGGGTTTGTAACTAATAAGTCATGTCAGACTAGCTTAATTTCCTTCTATGACAGAATCACTGACTGGGTGGATCAGGGAAATGCTTTAGATATAGCATATCTTGACTTTAGGAAAGCATTTGACAAAATATCTCACACCATCCTTATTTAAAAAATGGCTAAGTATGGAAAGGACAAGACAACTGTTAGGTGGATTCATAACTGGTTTAGTGATTGGACTCAAAGAGTGGTCGGAAATGGCTGCACATCCAGTTAGAAGAATGTCTCAAGTGGGGTACCACAGGGTTCTGTTCTGGGCCCTGTATTGGTCACCTTTATCAATGATTTAGATGAAGGAATTGATGGTACACTGATTAAATTTGCTGATGACTCAAAGTTAGGAGGGATAGCTAATACTAGAGAACAGAGAGAGAATTCAAAAAGATTTAAATAAACTGGAGCAGTGGGAAGCAACTAACAGAATGGTATTTAACAGGGAAAAATGCAAAGTACTACATCTGGGCAATGAAAATGAAAAAATCATATACAGAATTGGAGGAATAGGGCTAAGCAACAGCACATGTGAAAAAGACTTGGTTATACTAATAAATCATAAACTAAACGTGACTCAACAGTGTGATGCAGCAGCAAAAAAGGCAAATACAATTCTGGGATGTATTAACAGAAGCATACAGTCTAGATCACCTGAAGTCATTATCCTCCGCTACTCCTCTTTGGTCAGACCTCATATGGAATACTGTGCCCAGTTTTGGGCACCACATTTAAAAAAATGCATCAACAAACTGGAGCAAGTTCAGAGAAGAGCGACCAGAATAGTGACCAGTCTGCAAGCCATGTCCTATGAGGAACGGTTACAAGATTTGGGAATGTTTTGCTTGCAAAAAAGAAGACTGAGAGGAGACTTAATAGTTGTCTACAAATATCTCAAGGGCTGTCACATTGTAGAAGGATCATCTTTATTCTAATTTGCACTAGGAAACACTAGAAGCAATGGGATGAAGCTGAATGGGAGGAGAGACAGATTAGATATTAGAAAAAACTTTTTGACAGTGAGGGTGATCAATGAGTGGAACAGGCTGCCACAAGAGGTGGTGATTTCTCCTTCAATGGAAGTCTTCAAACAGAGGCTGGACAGAAATCAATCTGGGATGATTTAGTGAATCCTGCTTTGAGCAGGGGGTTCTACCAGATGACCCAGGAGGTCCCTTCCAACTCTACCATTCTATGATTCTATAAGTTTTACCCTCTCTAATCAACTTTTTAATCAAAGTACGCTGTTCTTCTGAACAATGTCTCGAACGACTCATATTTCTCAGGCTTTCAAGGAGAAATGCATGTACAGCATGTGCTGGTTTCACCCTTAAATAAGGGCCACCTGATTCACACCTGTTTCTTCACAGAGTGATTGACCTCACTAATTGAAGTCCACACTGCTATTATTTTGAACATACCCCCTTTCAATTAAGTATTCTAATATATAGACTCAAAACCATGCAGATCATAAATGCTGAGTCTGTTGATTTTCTTAGAATCTACTGCACCCAGTGTGAAATTGTTTGACATGAGGTAATAAAATTTATTCCAAAAACTGTCATTAACCCCTTTACCCTCAAGGGTGGTTTGCATGTTAATGACCAGGCCAATTTTTACAATTCTGACCACTGTCCCTTTATGAGGTAATAACTCTGGAACGCTTCCATGGATCCCAGTGATTCTGACATTGTTTTCTCGTGACATATTGTACTTCATGTTACTGGTAAAATTTCATTGATATAACTTGCATTTATTTGTGAAAAAATGGAAATTTGGCAAAAATTCTGAAATTCTCGCAATTTTCCAAATGTGAATTTTCATGCCCTCAAATCACAGAGATATGGCACACAAAATACTTAATAAGTAACATTTCCCATGTTTACTTTACATCAGCACAATTTTGGAAACAACCTTTTTTTATTTGGAATGTTAGATGGGTTAAAAGTTGACCAGTGATTTCTCATTTTTACAACACCATTTTTTTTTAGGGACCACAACACATTTGAAGTAACTTTTAGGGGTCTACATGATAGAAAATACCAAAATAGACACCATTCTAAAAACTGCACCCCTCAAGGTGCTCAAAACCACATTCAAGAAGTTTATTAAGCCTTCAGGTGCTTCACAGGAATTTTTTGAATGCTTAAAAAATGAACATTTACCTTTTTTTTCACAAAAAAATTAATTCAGGTCCAATTTTTTTTTCTTTTACCAAGACTAACAGGAGAAATTGGACCACAAAAGTTATTGTGCAATTTGTCCTTAGTACGCTGATACCTGATATGTGGGGGGAACCACTGTTTCGGCGCATGGCAGAGCTCGGAAGGGAAGGAGCGCCGTTTGACTTTTTCAATTCAAAATTGGCTGGAATTCAGATCGGATGCCATGTCGCATTTGGAGAGCCCCTGATGTGCCTAAACAGTGGAAACCCCCCACAAGTGACCCCATTTTGGAAACTATACGCCGCAGGCAACTTAAATAAATGTGTAGTGAGAACTTGGAACCCCCAAGGGCTTCACAGAAGTTTATAACGTACAGCAATAAAATTAAAACATCATATTTTTTCCACAAAAATGATCTTTTCACCCCAAATTTTTATTTTCCCAAGGGAAACAGGACTCCAAAAGATATTGTGCAATTTGTCCTGAGTACGCTGATACCCCATATGTGGGGGTAAACCACTGTCTGTGTGCATGGCAGAGCTCAGAATGGAAGGAGCGCCGCTTAACTTTTTCAATGCAAAATTGGCTGGAATTGAGATCGGACACCATGTCGCGTTTGGAGAGCCCCTGATGTGCCTGAACAGTGGAAACCCCCCCAACAAGTGACCCCATTTTGGAAACTGGACCCCCCAAGGAACTTATTTAGATGTGTGGTGAGCACTTTGTACCCCCAAGTGCTTCACAGAAGTTTATAACGCTGGGGCGTGAAAATTAAAAAAATCATGTTTTTTTTCACAAACATGATCTTTTAGTCCCCAATTTTTTATTTTTTTTATTTTCCCAAGGGTAACAGGAGAAAATTGAGCTCAAAAGTTGTTTTCCAATTTGTCCTTAGTACGCTGATACCCCATATGTGGGAGTAAACTACTGTATGGGCACACGTTGGGGCTCGGAAGGGAAGTAGTGACATTTTGGAATGCAGGCTTTGATGGAATGGTCTGCAGGTGTCATGTACTGTTTGGAGAGCCCCTGATGTGCCTAAACAGTGGAAACCCCCCACAAGTGACCTCATTTTGGAAACTAGACCCCCCCAATGAACTTATCTAGATGTGTGGTGAGTCTTCAAGTGCTTCAAAGAAGTTTGTAACACCCGGACGTGAAAATAAAAAAAATCTAAATTTTTTTCCACAAATATGATGTTTTAGTCCCCGATTTTGTTATTTTCTCAAGGGTAACAGGATAAATTAGACTCCGAAAGTTGTTGTGCAATTTTTCCTGAGTAGGCTGATACACCATATGTAGGGGTAAATGACTGTTTGGGCGCATGGCAGAGCTTGGAAGGGAAAGAGCACTATTTGACTTTTTCAGTGTAGAATTGGCTGGAATTGAGATCAGACGCCATGTCACATTTGGAGATACCCTGATGTGCTTGAACAGTGGAACCCCCCCTATTTTAACTCTAACCCTAACCCCAACACACCCCTAACTCTAATCCCAACCCTAAGCCTAGCCCTAACCCTAACCCTAATGGGAAGATGGAAATAAATACATTTTTTTCAATTATATTATTTTTCTCTAACTAAGGGGGTGATAAATGGGGGTTTGATTTACCATTTATAGCGGGTTTTTATGTTTTGCAGTTGTCACATGCTAAAAGACGCTTTTTTCATTGCAGAAAAAAGTTTTTGCATCACCTCATTTTGAGTGCTATAATTTTTCCATATTTTGACCCACAGAGTCATGTGAGGTCTTATTTTTTGCGGGACGAGTTGATGTTTTTATTTGTACCATTTTCGGGCACATGTTCTTTTTTTGATTGCTTTTTATTCCGAGTTTTGAGATGCAGAATGATGAAAAACTAGCAATTCATGAATTTCTTTTGGGGGGGGGGGCGTTTAGACCATTCCACATGTGATAAAGCAGTTTTATTCTTCAGGTCAGTATGATTACAGCGATACCTCATTTATTTCTTTTTTTATGTTTTGGCGCTTTCATACAATAAAACCTATTTTATATGAAAAATAAATATTTTTGCAAAGCTTTATTCTGCGAGCTATAACTTTTTTATTTTATGCTGATGATGCTGTATCATGGCTTGTTGTTTGTGGGACAAGATGACGTTTTCAGTGGTACCACGTTTATTTAGATCCGTCTTTTGATCGTGTGTTACTGCACTTTCTGTTCGGTGGTATGATGATAAAGCATTGTTTTTTGCCTTGTTTTTTTAAGGGGTTCACTAAAGGGGTTAACTAGTGGGACAGTTTTATAGGGCGGGTCATTAAGGACACGGGGATATTAAATATGTGTACTTTTACTGTTTTTTATTTACAAAAAAAAGAATTTATTTGGGAATATTTTTTTTTACATTTGTTTAGGAATTTTTTTAAAATTATTTTTACACATTTTTTTACTTTATTATATTGTCTCAGTGTGGGACATTACTATATAAAGTCAGATCACTGATCTGACACTTTGCAATGCACTGTATCAGATCAGCGATCTGACAGGCAGTGCAGGTGGCTTCTCAGTACCTGCTCTCAGCAGGCACTGAGAAGCTACCTCCCAGCAGGATGTGGAAGGCCCCCATGGCCATCTTGGATCCGGGGGCCTGCAGGGGGGAAGCCCTCAGAACAATGCAAGCACATCGCGTTTTTCAAAGGGTCTCAGGGAAGCACGCAGGGAGCCCCCTCCCTGTGCGATTCTTCAATATGCCCCTGGTACACTGCGATCATGTTTGTAAACCATGAAGAAAAATCAGAGAGCTTTTTTTGAATCCTATTAACTATAATATAGAAAAAGTCAAAAACTTTTTTCCAAGACAACCTTAAAATTATGCAAATTGTCTTTATTAAAGTACAACACACATGTGAATACAAAGTTCAGAATAAGTGCTCACAATAAATAGCATACAAAAGAACAGGCGGGCAGCGTATAAACTTGAACCACTGAAGGGTATCAGTGACACATGAGACCACAAATATGCATAAAAAATTATAATTAAATAGTAAAGTGCATAGTGCAGACACTAGCGATCCATATACCCTATGATCTCATACAAAATATGGGTAAGGATAAAAGTTAAATAAGGGACTATGTGTCCATATCATATATGATGTATAACATCAGAGCGACACCGGAGTTTAGCAGCCATGAACACAAATCATAAGTCCCATAGACAATAGAAATACTATAAGTCATGAGCTGCAAACCCCTGCGCCCTAATTAAACTCCATATTCTTACCCATGAAAAGAACCCCTCCAGCGCACGGATGCCCGATGCATTTCGCTGTGGCTTCCTCGGGGGGCAGTGCGATCATGTTTGACGGCAGTGTGCCGGGGGTTAATTTTGCCAGGAGCGGTCCGTGACTGCTCCTGGCACATAGTGACAGGTGTCAGCTGTGATAATCAGCTGACATACGGCCACGATCAGCTGCGCTGTCTCATTGAGCACAGCTGATCGTTATGACGTACTATTTCGTCCATGGTCATATGGGCCCAGGGTACCCGGATGGGATAGTATGTCAGATGTCAGGAAGGGGTTAACCTGGTTAGCCATATTGGACTGCTATTATTTTGAAAACTATTGTAATTAATGCAACTGGAATCAAACCTGACTGTGCCAGGATGAAAAGAATGCGGATGGGGCTACACTGGCGGGTGAATATTGCTGAGGGCGGGCAAACATCAAGCGTATCATTACTGATATAAAGTGGGTAAGGAAACTATTCAGACCCCTTCAAATTTTTCACTCTGTTTCATTGCAGCCATTTGGTAAATTCAAAAAAGTTCCTTTTTTTCTCATTAATGTACACTCTGCACCACATTTTGACTGGAAAAAAATAAAAATATAAACATTTTTGCAAATTTATTAGAAAAGAAAAGCTGAAATATCACATGGTTATAAGTATTCAGAACCTTTGCTCAGACACTCATATTTAAGTCACATGCTGACCATTTTCTTGTGATCCTCCTTGAGATGGTTCTACTCCTTCATTGGAGTCCAGCTGTGTTTAATTAAACTGATAGTACTTGATTTGTAAATGCACACACCTGTCTATATAAGACCTCACAGCTCACAGTGCATGTCAGACCAAATGAGAATCATGAGGTCAAAGGAATTGGCCAAGGAGCTCAGAGACAGAATTGTGGTGAGGCACAGATATGGCCAGGGTTACAAAAGAATTTCTGCAGCACTCAATTTTCCTACGAACACAGTGGTCTCACTAACATGCTTAGGTCCTGTATACAGGGGTGTCCCCATGGGATTCATTTAGAGAGTGCTGGCCATCCCGCCTGACTGAATAGTACGGCTGTGACTAATAGGCTGAGAACCAGACACTATGCATTTCCTGCATGTGAACAGAGCCCTATACAGGCCTCTTTTGAGCAAATGTATACTAAGCAGTCAACCCCTCCATGAGCTGGTAGGTTGGGAGTGGCTGTCTATTTGGTATTTTGCACCTGTGTTTTGCAAAATATTTGATATATTGGTTGGCTGCATCCTGTAGTGCATTTGTTCAGAGACCTGGGCAGGTAAGCAGTACTACCCTTTTTCATTTTTGGAGGATTTTTAGCCCTCTTCTGTGGCATTGCTACTAAGTTTGATCCATTGTCTACAATTTAGTCATGCCCTCTTCTAACTAAGTTCTCAGCATCACACATGTTGCTAAATAGGTTTATACAGGGCTAGAAAACAGGGAAGAAATGACAATAGGGGGTTCTGGAATTAAACATAAAAGTAAATATTGCCATTTTCAAAACTATTTTGTCTGGAACAACATTCCAACAAATTAAATTTCTAAAACTATAGCCCAAACAAGAATATTTTTAGAAAGAATCTGAGGTAGTAAAATTTGAAGAATTGATGTTTTACAATGTACAAAATGTGAAGTATTTCTCTTCCTCTTATACTTATGTGTCTCAATATTTTCTCCATCTACAACTTGCTTACTAAAACTATTGTGCATGAATTTCAAAAAAATATGACATGTAAACAATATTAAATGTGCTAATACTCAAGTATAATAAGAGAATTTTTTGGAAGCTTTTCAAAGCATTGAAGAATTATGATGCTATGATCTGTACTGTATTATAACTACATTCACAGTCTGAGATTTACAAAGTTCTTCTGAATACCTCAGATTTTATATGTGATTTTATATTTTATATGTAAGATTTTATATGTATCAGGTTTTCTATATGGAATTTAATGTAATACTAATTACAAATTGCATACTCCATCTTTTTATGGAACCATTTCATAATATCACATGGGCTATATTGTTGGCCTCCAGATTGAAAACACGCAAGCACCAGATCTCACCTATCTTTAGAAATAAATCCAAGCAAATTCAGGGTATAGCATGTGTGAGGACACAGCATTGTATCTTTATTAAACAGACGTCTATTTTTAGCAAGCCAGAAAGAACAGACTGTAATCTATATGTTGACTTTTGAATACATGTGTTTCTTTCTGTTTGGTCAAGAAAACAGACTTTTGCTTGTGTAAGCCTATAATATTGACTTGTAAGTTGAGATTTGATGTAAGATATTGTACTCTTATTCTTGATGACTTGTGATGTTTGCTGATATGCTAATTATACATTATCCATGCCAGGTAGTTTCTTGACAATCAAAGCAGAGAAGGAAAATCTATGAAAATAAATAAAACAATGTGAATTGATCTTATCAGCATTATCTGTAAATACTGAATGAAGGACACTTGTTAATTATAAAAAGGGGTTATATGCCTGTGTATAGCAAGGCAGATACAGCCAGATATTAAGCCAAGTCATCCAAAGGACCAGAGACAGAGATTCAGCCAAGACATCCAGAGAGTCTCTAAAGGACAGCAGCCAAGACCTCATTGCTCCATCGTGAGGGACACAGATTTAACATTCTACAGGATGTCAGCTTAGGGGATCTCGGCTCTGGTTGGAAGGATACAGATCTGCTCCATTGACCATCACTGAACCTTGGATATGTATAAGAAAGCCAGGATTGGGACTCACCAGTCGCCTGACTCCATAGAGATTTTCAGAAAAGCCAGGTTGTGATCCTCCGGTCAACTGGCCTTGTACTTGAATGGACAATCATCTTCTTAAGCTTGTCATTACCTTCTCTCTGTGCATGCAACAGGTGGGGTACTCGTCCCTGGAAGATGAAGCCAGGTTGTGATCTTTTGGACAACAGGCCCTTGTACTTGACTAGACTGTCATAGAATCATAGAATCGTAGAGTTGGAAGGGACCTCCTGGGCCATCTGGTCCAACCCCCTGCTCAAAGCAGGATTCGCTAAATCATCCCAGTCAGATGTCTGTCCAGCCTCTGTTTGAAGACTTCCATTGAAGGAGAACTCACCACTTCTCGTGGCAGCTTGTTCCACTCATTGATCACTCTAACTGTCAAAAAGTTTTTTCTAATATCTAATCTGTGTCTCCTCCCATTCAGTTTCATCCCATTGCTTCTAGTCTTTCCTTGTGCAAATGAGAATAAAGTTGATCCTTCAACAATGTGACAGCCCTTTAGATATTTGTAGACAGCTATTAAGTCTCCTCTCAGTCTTCTCTTTTGCAAACTAAACATTCCCAAATCCTGCAACCTTTCCTCATAAGACAGGGTTTGCAGACCGGTCACCATTCTGGTCGCTCTTTTCTGAACTTGCTCCAGTTTGTTGATGTCTTTTTTAAAATGTGGTGCCCAAAACTGGACACAATATTCCAGTTGAGGTCTGACCAAAGAGGAGTAGAGGGAAATAATGACTTCACGTGATCTAGACTGTATGCTTCTGTTAATGCATCCTAGAATTGCATTTGCCTTTTTTGCTGCTGCATCACACTGTTGACTCATATTCAGTCTGTGATCTATTAGTATACCCAAGTCTTTTTCACATGTGCTGTCACTTAGCCCTATTCCTCCCATTCTGTATATGCTTTTTTCATTTTTATTGCCCAGATGTAGTACTTTGCATTTCTCCCTGTTAAAAACCATTCTGTTAGTTGCTGCCCACTTCTCCAGTTTATTTAAATCTTTTTGAATCCTCTCTCTCTTCTCTAGTATTAGCTATCCCTCCTAGCTTTGTGTCATCAGCAAATTTAATCAGTTTACCCTCAATTCCTTCATCTAAATCGTTGATAAAGATGTTGAACAATACAGGGCCCAGGACAGAGTCCTGTGGTACCCCACTTGAGACATTCTTCCAACTGGATGTGCAGCCATTTACGACCACTCTTTGGGTCCGATCACTAAGCCAGTTATGAATCCACCTAACAGTTGCCTTGTCCATTCCATACTTAGTCATTTTTTCAATAAGGATTTTATGACAGACTTTGTCAAATGCTTTGCTGAAGTCAAGATATACTATATCTACAGCATTTCCTTGATCCACCCAATCAGTGATACCGTCATAGAAGGAAATTAAGTTAGTCTGACATGACTTATTAGTTACAAACCCATGCTGACTCTGTTTAATCACTTCATTCTTATCCAGGTATTGACATACATGTTGTTTAACAATTTGTTCAAAAATCTTTCCTGGTATAGAAGTCAGACTCACCGGCCTATAGTTGCCTGGGTCCACCTTCTTCTCCTTTTTGAAGATAGGAACAACATTTGCTCTTCTCCAGTCTTCTGGCACTTCTCCTGTTCTCCAAGAATTTTCAAAGATTATGGAGAGGGGTTCAAAAATTTCTTCTGCTATCTCTTTCAGTACTCTGGGGTGTAATTCATCTGGTCCTGGAGACTTGAATTCATTTAGGTTAGCTAAGTGTTTCCTCACTATCTTTCTGTTTATAGATATCCTGGATTCTTCTATTCCCTTAATAGGACAGTGAATAACAGTTGATGTTACATTTCCTTTCTGAGAGAAAACAGATGCAAAATAGGAATTTAAAAGTTCAGCCTTCTCAACATCCTGTCTTACCATTTCATCATTTTCATCCTGTAAAAATCCTATAGCATCTTTGACTTTTCTTTTACTTTTGACATATCCCCAAAATCCTTTATTATTGCTTTTGACATCTCTTGCAAGCCTCAATTCATTTTCAGCTTTAGCTAATCTGATTTGTGCCCTGCAGGTTCTGCAAACAGCATTATATTCTTCTTTAGATATGCCTCCCTCTTTCCATTTTATAAACATTTTTTTCTTCCTTTTTAGCATGTGCTTAAGTTCTGTGTTCATCCATCCTGGTTTCCTTAAATGCTTCCTATTCTTCCCTCTTTTCAGAATTGTTAACAACTGTGCTTTGAGAATTTCATTTTTCAAGATCTCCCATCCTTCCTGGACATTTTTGTCTTTAAGGATATCCAGCCATTGGATCCCTCCAATTCTCTTTCTGAATCCCTTAAAATCTGCCTTTCTGATCTGTCATCTTCATAAGCTTCTCATTACCCTCTCTCTGTGCATGTCACAGGTAGGGAAAATGGCCCTGGAAGATGAAGCCAGGTTGTAACTAGAGATGAGCGAATATGTTTGGAAAAAGATCGCTAAAAATAAATTGAGCATGAATATGGCACATTCATATTTGTGATCGGAAACACAAGTATTTTTCTTAAAATCGGAAAAGTCGTTAAAATAATTGCATTGCCACTAAAGTATTTTAAAATAGATGATAGATTGATAGATAGATATACAAAAAAAATGGAACAGCACAATACCAATAGGTGGGTGCACGCCTCCTCAACAAATTATCCAATACTTGCCCCATTCCAGACAAAGGAAAAAATGAAGACAGCAATCCAAAATTTAAGTGAAAAACGTGGTTTACTTCAAACCCACATTTTGTGGCAACGTTTCGGCTCACACTGAGCCTTTCTCAAAGCAGTGTGAGCCAAAACGTTGCCACAACATGTGGGTTTGAAGTAAACCACATTTTTTACACCTAAATTTTGGAGTGCTGTCTTCATTTTTTCCTTTGTCTAGATAGATAGATAGATAGATAGATAAGAAGCCGGCAATTCAGCTGCTACGTAAAGTAAAATTACAGTGGGACCCATCAGGATAGGATAGATTACATATAGTATATGTGACGACTCCTGGAGTGGACCCTCTCGATCGTGGCACCAACCCTCCCAGGGTGAGCTGACCTAGTAAAGACCACCCCCTATACAGGGAGTATCTGGGGCAAGCCCAAGGGGGTAAGGTACCACGACTGCTGGCACCAGGTGGCCGGCTCACATGAGACACGATTGAGTGTGTCTGCAGGAACATGCAAAGCGTGGACACAGGAACACACAGGGTACAGGACAGTACAGAGCGAGTGTACGGAAGCACGGAGAGTACAGGAGACTACAAGGCGTGTACATTGTAGTGCTCTAGATAAAGGATAGTGCAAGGCGAGTACACCAGAGTACGTATGGCATGCACAGACAAGCACGCCTGGGTGCGAGCAAAGCAGGGCGCGTGCAAAGGAGCACGTCAGAGTGCAGAGTTAGACAGAACATGTGCAGAGAAGTATGACAGAATGCAAGGCTAGGCAGAAGGTGTGCCAGGAGGCACAACAGAGTACAGGAACAGAGCATGTGCCAGGAGGCACAACAGAGCACAAGTCAGAATACAGGAACAGAGCATGTGCCAGGAGGCACAACAGAGCACGAGTCAGAATACAGGAACAGAACATGTGCCAGGAGGCACAACAGAGCACAAGTTAGAGGACCCGAATAAAGCGCACAGCCAGCAAAGACAACGCAGAGCAAGCCAGGAAGCACAACAATAATCAGGCATCTCCCAAAGGAAGAGGTAGACTGATATAGCACATGATCACTAGGACTTCCGGGTCAGTTCCTCCAATACCATAAAGAGGACAGGCCCGGAGGCAGAGCTGAGAAGAGTGCACGTGCACACAAAGAACATGGTGCAAACATGGAACTAAGTACGAGAGGTGCGCGTGTGCACCCGAGGGGACCCCCGGAGCGGCCGCAGCTCTGGAAGAGGTGACGTCGGGACCAAGGTCCCACCCCCAGGTGAGGGTGGCGTGACAGTACCTTCCCCTTTACGCCCCCCTTTCTAAGTCTGGAGAGGAACTTAGACAAAATCTTTGGTGCTTGAATATTCTCCCTGGCTACCCATGACCTTTCTTCAGGGCCAAAATCTTTCCAATCAATTAAGAAAAAGGTTTTCCCTCTTACCTTCTCCATGGCCAAAATGTCATTCACCTCAAACTCATCCCCCATTCCAACAAGCTGGGGAGTGTGGCCTGGAGAAGGATGAAACTGGTTAAGTACCACAGGTTTGAGGAGTGACACATGGAAGGAATTGGGAATACAGAGCGAAGCGGGTAACTTCAGTTTGTATGCAACATCATTAACATGCTTGAGGACCTCAAGAGGACCAATTTAACGGGGACCTAGTTTGTAAGATGGTACCATAAGGTGGATGTATCTGGAGGGTGATATGGAGGAACGTCCAGGCACCGCTTGTCAGCGTGTAGTTTCATTCTGTTTCTTGCTTTCTCGAGAGCGGTTTTGGTCTCCTGCCATATCTGGAGAACTCCATGGACAGAGAGTCGGCAGCAAGTACCCCCGAGACTGGAAGTACAGGTAGAGGCACACTGGGATGCTGTCCAAAGACAATGAAGAAAGGAGACTTGGTGGATGATTCACTGGAGGCGAACTCAGCCCAAGGAAGTAGACTGACACAGTCATTCTGATGAGCATTTGAAAAGTGCCGGAGATAGGTTGTAAGGATTTGGTTGGTATGTTCCACCTGCCCATTGGTTTGGGGGTGATAAGCAGAAGAGAAGTCCAATGACACTTTCATGAGTCCACATAGAGCTCTCCAGAACCGTGAGGTGAATTTGACCCCTCTGTCCGACACGATGTGCAGAGGGAAGCCGTGAATCTGAAGATGTGGGAAAAGAAGACCTTCGCTAAGTCAGGAGCAGAGGGTAGACCAGGAAGAGGAATAAAATGGGTCATCTTCGAGAATCAGTCTACAACCACTAGGATAAAAGTACAACTGGAGGAACGAGGCAGATCAGTAATGAAATCCATGGCTATGTGCTGCCATTGAGCCGACAGTACAGGAAGCGGGAGCAAAAGACCGGAGGGTGGTTGTCTGGGTATTTTGTTCAGGGCACAAGAAGGTCAAGATGCCACAAAGTCTTTAACATCCTGGAAAAGGGAAGGCCACCAATAGTAATGGGAGATTAGGGAAAAAGTCTTTTTGACACCAACATGGCCAGCAATCTTAGACGAATGTCCCCAGTTTAACACACGTTTTCGGTTGTTCTCAGCCACAAAGGTTCTTCCGGGAGGTAATATAGTTAACTTGATAGGAGCCACGGTAATTACCTTGGACAGGTCAATGATATGAAAAGGTTCCTCTTCAATATCAGATGACAGGAATGATCTTGATAATGCATCCGCTCTAATGTTTTTATCGCTTGACTGAAAATGTAGTTCAAAGTCAAAGCGGGCGAAGAACAAGGACCACCTGGCTTGCCAAGGGTTGAGCCTCTGTGCGGACTGGATGTACGCCAGGTTCTTATGGTCCGTGAAGATCTTGAACGGATGTATGGTACCTTCCAGTAAGTATCTCCATTCCTCCAAAGCCAATTTAATGGCCAATAGCTCTTTGTCGCCAATGGAGTAGTTCTGCTCAGTTGGGGAGAATACTTTAAAAAAGAAGCCACAGGTAACTAAGCATCCAGAAGACAATTTCTGCAGTAGGACTGTGTCGGCCCCGGTAGAGGATGCATCCACCTCGAGAGTGAAATGTTTACTAACCTCAGGACGATGAAGTGCCGGAGCAGAGGCGAATGCTTGTTTCAAGGACAGGAAGGCATCTTCAGCCTCAGGGGGCCAAGCATTTGGGTTAGCTCCTTTGCAGATAAGGGATGAGATGGGGCGAACCAATGAGGAGAAATGGAGAACGAACTGTGGGTAATAATTCACAAAACCAAGGAAGCATTGGATTGCCTTCACCACATGGCGCCGTGGCCAATCGAGAACGGCGGACACTTTTGCCAGATCCATGCGCAGACCAGAGTCCGAGATAATGTACCCCATAAATGGCAAGGATGTCTGTTCAAAAGCACATTTCTCGAGCTTGGCATAAATTGGATCTCCCTCAGACGCTGGAGGACTTGACGTATGTTCTTTCTGCGGGCAGAGAGATCTGGAGAAAAAATGAGGATGTCGTCCAAATAGACTACCACACAGGAGTACAGCATATCCCAGAAGACGTCATTCACGAACTCCTGGAATACCGCTGGGGCATTGCAGAGGCCGAAGGGCATGACCAAGTATTCGTAGTGACCGTCTCGGGTGTTAAAGGTGGTCTTCCACTAGTCACCGGAACGAATACGGATCAAATTGTAGGCCCCATGAAGATCCAGTTTGGTGAAAATTCGATCTCCTCTAAGTCGGTCAAAGAGCTCCGGGATCAATGGCAATGGGTACTTATTCTTGACCGTGATATCCTTCAACCCTCGGAAGTCTACGCAGGGACAGAGGGAGCCATCCTTCTTTTTCACAAAGAAAAATCCCGCTCCTGCGGGTGAGGAGGACTTAGGGATAAAACCTCTGGCTAGGTTCTCCTGGATATACTCAGACATGGCTTGGGTTTCAGCAGGAGATAGTGGATATATTCTACCCCTGGGTGGAGTAGAGCAAGGAACGAGGTCAATTGGACAATCGTATGGCCGATGGAGAGGCAGTGTCTCGGCCTCCTGTTAGTCGAAGTAGAGAACCGTGTGCAATACTAAGGCTGGTTTCACATTCGCGCTTTTTAAGCGCACGCACGGCCGGGGGTAGCTCCGCCCCCGAGCCGGCTCTCTGCCCGGCGTGCCCGCCCCTTCCTTGTAGCGCCGCCTCCTAGCGCACAGCGGCGCCTGCGATCGGCGCACCCTATCTTTAGCATAGGGTGCGCAGATCGTGCGCAGGCCGTGCGCTAGTTGCGCTTTGACCTGCGCTGCGCACTTTTGATGGTGCGCCGTGCGCGCCAAAATCCGAAAAGTCTGATTTTGGCGCGCACGGCGCACCGTCAAAAGTGCGCAGCGCAGGTCAAAGCGCAACTAGCGCACGGCCTGCGCACGATCTGCGCACCCTATGCTAAAGAAAGGGTGCGCCGATCGCAGGCGCCGCTGTGCGCTAGGAGGCGGCGCTACAAGGAAGGGGCGGGCACGCCGGGCAGAGAGCCGGCTCGGGGGCGGAGCTACCCCCGGCCGTGCGTGCGCTTAAAAAGCGCGAATGTGAAACCAGCCTTAGGAAGGTGCCGTAGTAGGATCCCACACCATAAAGTAATAAAAATAAACTAGGCACTCAACTTAAAGATGTATTTTTTTGTCTTTTAATGTACTCAAGGCAAAACGTTTCGGCCGCATTTGGCCTTTATCAATTACAAACTATACAGGCATGTCAGGGATTCGTGGGAATCCTGTGGATGTTTAGTGAGGCACATCTCAGTATGGTCACTTTCACAAGAGTATGGGGCGTTAAAAGAGGAAAATCCCCGATGGTAAATAAGCCAGGGGACCTGGATGTGAAAGACATAGCATCCACTGCTTGTCAGCTGCCTCACTAAATATCCAGGATTCCCACAAATCCCTGACACACCTGTATAGTTTGTAATTGATTCAAAGAACATGCGCACAAAGAACATGGTGCAAGCATGGAGCTAAGTATGAGAGGTGCCCGCGCACACCCAACGGGACCCACAGAGTGGCCGCGGCTCGGGAAGAAGTGACGTTGGGACCAAGGTCCCGCCCCCTGGTGAGGGTGGCATGACAGTTTATACACATAGAATAGTCAGATACATACATGTCAGTGAGTGACATATAAAATTAGTGTAGATTACTGTACATGTATTTAATTATTAAAGATTACTTTGCTAAAAAAATGGTGTAGGCTCCAGCGTAGTTTTCTTAACCAGCAGAGGGAAAGCTGACAGCTGGGGGCAATTTTTTTTTAGCCTGGAAGGAGGTAATACCCATTGAACTTCCCAGGCTATTAATATCAGCTCACAGCTGTATACTTAGCCTTTACTGGCTATTAAAATGAGGGACCCACAAAAAAATTACGTGAGGTCCCCCTATAATTAATAACGAGCAAAGGCTGCTTTTTTATTGGAGACATGGGTATCAGGGATTGGGCCTTAAGGTGAGCATATATTGTTTTTTTATTTTACAGTTTTATAGGAGGCATGGGCATCGGGGATTTGGTGTTAGGTGAGTATAATGTGTTTTTTTAATTTTTATTTGAATATGTATCTAATTAATTTACATGTTTTTCTTTTTTTTAACTTTGATCACAGGCGCTGGCTGATAAGAAACTATTTCTCCCATCAGCATCTCCTGCTATCACTGTTATCAGTAAATAACAAAATACTGACTGACACATCCAAGCTAGTCTGAATAGGTGCAGCTACCTCCATATACAATGTACAAAAAAGGTTGCACTCTATCGTGCTAAAGCAGGTCAATGTGAAATATATGAAATATGAATAGCAATAAAGCTTCTGATGATTAGGAAAAAATGAGACTCTTTGCACACAATTTGGCCAAATCATGCCTGCCCATCAACAAACGTCAAGGTGGTCTCAAAAACTGATGGGTCCCTAACCATACGAATACTTCTCTAAGGCTGATGTCTGAATTCCTGGGTGAATGTGGACACCTCTCTCAGCAAAGCCTGAATTTATGGGTAGGTAGGAACCTGCTGTAATTAAAATCACCACATGTTGAATGACGGAGTGCTCGGTCAGTAAGCTAACATGCAAAGACTGACTGGCACGTCCAATCTAGTCTGAATAGGTGCATACAAAAAGCAGCTACCTCCTTATATAATGTACAAAAAAGGTTTGTGCTAAAGCATTTCAATGTGAAATAAATGAAATATATCATAGCCTGATGGGAGGAGTAGTCTCATCTCATCAGCCGCCACCTGCTGACCTGTGGTAAGCTTTTTACCGCAGGTCATTGCTGTGAGTCACAGTATCTCTGCGGGGTCACAATGACATCTGACACTGTGACCCCGCAGCATTCTGACAAACTGTAACTTTCTTTTTATTTTGAGCATGGGCACCGGCTGACAAGAGACTACTCCCATCAGCGGCTCCTGCTATTACTGCTATCAGTGACAGCAGACGTAGACTGTTGGGCGAAGTATTATCTCATCAGCCGGTGCCTGCTGACCTGCAGTAAGCTTTTTTCCATGGGTCACCGCATCTCTACGGGGTCACGCTGACATCTGACAGCGTGAGCCAGCAGGGCTCTGACAGTGCTAACGATCTACCATGGGTAACGTTACTGCTGAACAGAACCTCTAAGCTGGTGTTTCCCACTCTGTCACACAGCGTGTAACACACCGGTGTTTGTGCTGGGTATAGCATTCAGCTATATTCGGCAATTAAATCAGCAAATACTACAAATTCGGTGATCGTGAACCGAACGTGCTCTGCTCAACTCTAGTTGTGACCCTCTAGTCATCTGGCCTTGTATATGAATGGACTGTCATCTTAATACACTTGTTGCTACCTCCTGTCTGTGTGTTACAGGTGGGATAATTGGCCTTGGAAGATCTGAAGTAACAGCCACTATTATCCCGGTGAATCAGCGGAAGGGTGAGACTCCAATGTGCGCCATCTATGGGTACTGTTCTGGGATGGTTTAATGTGTTATCTGCCAGTTCTGTGGTTCAATATAGTATTTCCACACTGTTTTACCCTCACCCTGTGTTGTCTGAGTAGCGTTACACCAACGTTAAAAGGAGTGCTGTCATTTGGTGGACAATCCCTGGTCCATGCGGTTTCAGCTAGTGGACCGGGGCTTCCACTGACCCCCTTGTGTCTCCACAGCATGTGTTCCGCAGTGGAACGCAAATCACTTCCTGAGTTGCTGGCTCCAAAGGCTACATGCACATACCCAGAACTGCTTAATTGAAATATGAGGTATGTAAGGGGTAGAAACAGAAGGAGTGCATAAACAACCCTTTAAAACAAAAATGTATTGGATTTATTACTAAAATACAACCGACCCTGTTCACGGTATAGATGAGACAAAAAATTGTTTGGGTACCAATATAAGCCACTAAACAGTTAGTATAGACAGCATGTTCTTAGTACTATGTTATCACCAGAATGATTGTTGATTATTTAATTTTGAACCTTTGCTACTCAATATCATGATTTGTTTTAGATGTGCTGAATGTATGGGCTCACTGTTTATCAAAGTGGACCCATAATCTTAGCTGAAATACCACATAAGCATACACATAAGAATGATGAGCTTGTTAGTTGATTACACTGTCTAATATTTTATCAATATGATTTTTAACTTTGCCAAATTGTGGATTTATGTTCATGATCATCTACAGACTATGGATTGTTTACAGAGATCAAGACGGTGAACTGTTGTATTAGGTGTGGTCCTGAGCGCAGCATTCCTAGATTTATCACTGTATCAGGATAGGGTGACCCAGGGACAGCCACCGTGGAGCGGGGGTGCCATATGTGCAATTACTAGGGTGCCAACCTCCACTGTTTAGACAGGTTTTCAGACTTTAGGGAAAAGTGAATCTATCATTTTTTCTTGGTTCTACTCCACCTACTTATCTATATACCTGATGGTTTATTGGAAACTCCACCATTGCTCATATTCTGTTTTTCTATGTGCTGATTTTCTCTCCAATTTTCCGTTTGGGTAGGGAGGAATTAGTATACATATAGGGATTGAAGTCCATTATCTTCAAAGGGTATACTAGGGAAAGGAAGGGCTGCTGCCGAGGAGTGGGGGTGCCATTGCCGTATTTTTCTGGTGCCAGCCTACGTTGGTAGGCAGGAAACCAGAAACAGGCATCAAGTCACTGTGTATTATACATGTTGTTAGTTATTTTTTTAGAATTAATATTAAAATTTATATTTTAACAATTGGGGTTTCTGTGTCTAGTAGTTACAGTAAAAAATAATACACCGAATGACAGCTATACAATGATTATCTGTATTGAATGATCTCTAATTCTAATATTTTAATTGTAATGTTTCACATATTTGTACAATACCTATTTGTGTAACTTAATTTGTAATCAAAACTAGTGAATTGCGATACTTATTTTTTATTAAACTAAGATTATCCCTGAAAGCACCCCTCTTGGTCATGGAAAAGCGTGCTAAAATATATATAGCTGTCACTCATTACAGAATGAATATCAAAATAAGAACCTGTATAGTACATTTTACTACGACACCTGTGGTACTGCTGGAGTTAATAAGCATGTCTGTTGATAAATGATAAATTAATCTCATGGGCTTCTAAAGGACGCAATGATAACAAAATACATCAGCATTGATAGGTCAGCAGTTCTGGTCTCCTCAGTCAGGTATCCATTTAGTCATTTTTCATGACCTGGTATGATGTGCAAGTAAAGTGTTTTTCTCAAAGCTTATTCAAGTGTGAAGCTACTGTGCAAATAAACAGAAAGTGGAAAGAAAGAGTACATTATATCTACAATATAAAGGGCAGTGAAAAGTTACGAGTGGAGTGGATTTAGATCTAGATTCTGTCAAGTACAGTAAATTAAATCTGATTTATGCGGAGATTCTTTTCCCTTTTGCATTATGTTATTGTGGTTGTTAGAAGAAAGTCATAGTACATCCTTAAAAAAACACCAAGTCCCTGATTTATCAAACTTTTTTTTGCCAGATTTATGGTGTAAAGTACTTTGTAAAGACAAAAAAAAAATGTTTATTTGTGTAACATAGCGTTGCAAATTTTCTTTTCGACTTCTGGTGTTTTCACTCCAGTCCCAGGAAGATCTGCCAAAATGGGTGGAGTTTGGGTAGGACAAGCAATGGCTGAGACCGTCTAAAACTGGAGTAACATTTCCAGCAATTCAGACAGAGGCACATGCCATAGATAAGATGTACCCAGTTCATTAAGTGGAATGAACCCCTTTTGAATTAGGCACATCTTACTTTTTAATGCCCATCATTAAAACTGGGGTACAAAATGCCAGACTTAAGGAAGTGACTCTAAAGCTGGGTCCAGATGGAAACAACTCAGTCTTGCCAGCAGCCTGCAGAAGTGACTTGCTCTATGTGCCTGTAAGCATAGCTGACTAGTACAGGAGCTGACAATATTTACATGCTGTACTCTGGACTGCAAAAACAATCAGATTAAATTTTTTCATACAGACCGTTGGTCCATTACAAAATGACTAGTGTGTATTGAAACAATACTTATTATTGGATCAATGTGCTGTCCATTGAGGACACTGCCTGAATATATGCTTATCTGAATGAGCCCTAAAGCAAATGATTAGATAGCAGCCTCACTATAATAATCCATCTACAATAGGAATCATAGAATCATAGAATCATAGAATCGTAGAGTTGGAAGGGACCTCCTGGGCCATCTGGTCCAACCCCCTGCTCAAAGCAGGATTCGCTAAATCATCCCAGTCAGATGTCTGTCCAGCCTCTGTTTGAAGACTTCCATTGAAGGAGAACTCACCACTTCTCGTGGCAGCCTGTTCCACTCATTGATCACTCTAACTGTCAAAAAGTTTTTTCTAATATCTAATCTGTGTCTCTTCCCATTCAGTTTCATCCCATTGCTTCTAGTCTTTCCTTGTGCAAATGAGAATAAAGTTGATCCTTCTACAATGTGACAGCCCTTTAGATATTTGTAGACAGCTATTAAGTCTCCTCTCAGTCTTCTCTTTTGCAAACTAAACATTCCCAAATCCTGCAACCTTTCCTCATAAGACAGGGTTTGCAGACCGGTCACCATTCTGGTCGCTCTTTTCTGAACTTGCTCCAGTTTGTTGATGTCTTTTTTAAAATGTGGTGCCGAAAACTGGACACAATATTCCAGATGAGGTCTGACCAAAGAGGAGTAGAGGGAAATAATGACTTCACGTGATCTAGACTGTATGCTTCTGTTAATACATCCTAGAATTGCATTTGCCTTTTTTGCTGCTGCATCACACTGTTGACTCATATTCAGTCTGTGATCTATTAGTATACCCAAGTCTTTTTCACATGTGCTGTCACTTAGCCCTATTCCTCCCATTCTATATATGCTTTTTTCATTTTTATTGCCCAGATGTAGTACTTTGCATTTCTCCCTGTTAAAAACCATTCTGTTAGTTGCTGCCCACTTCTCCAGTTTATTTAAATCTTTTTGAATCATCTCTCTCTCCTCTCTAGTATTAGCTATCCCTCCTAGCTTTGTGTCATCAGCAAATTTAATCAGTTTACCCTCAATTCCTTCATCTAAATCGTTGATAAAGATGTTGAACAATACAGGGCCCAGGACAGAGCCCTGTGGTACCCCACTTGAGACATTCTTCCAACTGGATGTGCAGCCATTTACGACCACTCTTTGGGTCCGATCACTAAGCCAGTTATGAATCCACCTAACAGTTGCCTTGTCCATTCCATACTTAGTCATTTTTTCAATAAGGATTGTATGAGAGACTTTGTCAAATGCTTTGCTGAAGTCAAGATATACTATATCTACAGCATTTCCTTGATCCACCCAATCAGTGATACCGTCATAGAAGGAAATTAAGTTAGTCTGACATGACTTATCAGTTACAAACCCATGCTGACTCTGTTTAATCACTTCATTCTTATCCAGGTATTGACATACATGTTGTTTAATAATTTGTTCAAAGATCTTTCCTGGTATAGAAGTCAGACTCACCGGCCTATAGTTGCCTGGGTCCACCTTCTTCCCCTTTTTGAAGATAGGAACAACATTTGCTCTTCTCCAGTCTTCTGGCACTTCTCCTGTTCTCCAAGAATTTTCAAAGATTATGGAGAGGGGTTCAAAAATTTCTTCTGCTATCTCCTTTAGTACTCTGGGGTGTAATTCATCTGGACCTGGAGACTTGAATTCATTTAGGTTAGCTAAGTGTTTCCTCACTATCTTTCTGTTTATAGATATCCTGGATTCTTCTATTCCCTTAATAGGACAGTGAATAACAGTTGATGTTGCATTTCCTTTCCGAGAGAAAACAGATGCAAAATAGGAATTTAAAAGTTCAGCCTTCTCAACATCCTGTCTTACCATTTCATCATTTTCATCCTGTAAAAATCCTATAGCATCTTTGGCTTTTCTTTTACTTTTGACATATCCCCAAAATCCTTTATTATTGCTTTTGACATCTCTTGCAAGCCTCAGTTCATTTTCAGCTTTAGATAATCTGATTTGTGCCCTGCAGGTTCTGCAGACTGCATTATATTCTTCTTTAGATATGCCTCCCTCTTTCCATTTTATAAACATTTTTTTCTTCCTTTTTAGCATGTGCTTAAGTTCTGTGTTCATCCATCCTGGTTTCCTTAAATGCTTCCTATTCTTCCCTCTTTTCGGAATTGTTAACAACTGTGCATTGAGAATTTCATTTTTCAAGATTTCCCATCTTTCCTGGACATTTTTGTCTTTAAGGATATCCAGCCATTGGATCCCTCCAATTCTCTTTCTGAATCCCTTAAAATCTGCCTTTCTGAAATCTAACCTTGACGTCTGAGTCTTCACAGGTCTTCCACCTCTAGTTATCCAAAATTCTAAAATAGCATGGTCGCTACCTCCTAGGGTCCCAGCCACTTTTACCTCCTCAACCATTTCCTCCCTGTTTATAAGGATTAGATCCAAGGTAGCAGTTCCCCTTGTTTTCTCCCTTACCTTTTGGAAGATAAAGTTGTCAGCAAGAGAGGATAAGAATTTCCTTGACCTGTTAGTTTTGCCTGAGAGAGATTCCCAACAAATGTCTGGATAGTTGAAATCTCCCATGACAACCATGTCATATTTTTTGGAGAACTTGGCCATCTGATGCATAAAGAGTTCATCTATATCTTCGGCTTGCACAGGCGGCCTGTAGTAAATGCCTACAATGGTGTCCTTTCCATTGTTCTGTCCTTGTATTCTTACCCAAACAGTTTCCACAGAACTCCCAGTCTCTGAAGCTTCAATCTCTGTGCAGATATACGCGTTTCGAACATACAATGCGACACCCCCTCCTCGTTTATCAAGTCTGTTTCTTGCAAATAAGTTGTATCCTTCTAGTCTTGTATTCCAATCATGTGTATTGTCCCACCAAGTTTCAGTGATTCCAATGACATCATATTTCTTTTCCTGTGTTAGTAGTTCCAATTCTCCTTGTTTGTTGCCCATGCTTTGTGCATTAGTATAGAAACATTTTAGTTTGTGATTGGTTTCTCTTTCTCCAATATTTTTATTAATTAGATTCTTTCGTCTTTGTTCTTCCTTTCCACTTCTAATAGCAGAGTTCTCAATAGCATTTGTCAGGTGTATGGCTTTTTCTGGTCTTTTGCTTCCCTTCCCATGTTGTTCTAGTTTAAAGCTCTCCTTACAAGTGTAGCAAGGCGACTTCCAAATACATGCTTTCCAGTCTTCGTAAGGTGCACCCCATCTCTAGCAAGTAGTCCATCGTATAAGTAGTTCACTCCGTGATCCAGAAATCCAAATCGTTGCTGACGGCACCATCGACGTAGCCAGTTGTTCACCTGCAGAATCTTATTCCACCTCCTTGTTCCATGGCCATCCACTGGGAGGATGGAAGAGAAGACCACCTGCGCTCCCAGTTCTTTCACTTTCTTGCCTAAGTCTTCAAAGTCTCTGCAGATGGTTTCCAGGTCGTTTCTTGCGGTGTCATTTGTCCCCACATGTAGTAGCAGGAATGGGTAGTCATCTGTAGGTCTGAAGAGTCCTGATATCCTGTCAGACACATCTTTAATTTTTGCACCTGGAAGACAGCACATTTCTCTTGTAGTTATATCCAGTCTGCAGATAGCGGCCTCTGTTCCTCTCAGCAGGGAATCCCCCATGACCACCACTCTCCGTTTCTTCTTCACAACATTTTTCTTTCTCCATCCAGGAGGACTCTGAAGGCGTACAAGGTTGCTGTTTGTTGGCAGAGTCTTATCCTGATGTATTTCTTCATCGTTTTCCTGCGTGAGAGCCTGGTACTGGTTTCTGAGCAGTATGGGTGCTGACTGCCTCCTGATCCTCCTGCTTCTCTGGGTCACATGTCTCCATTCCTCTGTTTCTTCAGGTGCACTTCGAATTTCTTCTCTTTCTGTAACATGAAGAGATAATTCTGCTCTGTCCAAAAACTCTTCACCTTCCTTAATAATCTTCAACGTAGCTAACCTCTCTTCGAGATTTTGCAACTTTTCCTCCAACAGGGACACAAGCTTGCATTTGTGGCATGTGAAGTTTGGCTTTTCCACTGGTAAATCTGTGAACATGTAGCAAGAAATGCAGCTCACCAAATGGCTCCTGGCCTCTTCCATCTTGAGATTTCATAAAAACGATGAAAGATGAGCCAAATTTCGGCGCGCGGTTTTTCCGATTTCCTCTTTTCAGCTGCAACGGCCAAAACCCAGTGATCGTTGAGCTCGCGGAGACTCTTTACTTATCCCAGAAGGCACTGGGAATATGCAAATGATCTCCTCAAGACTCTTCCCCTGGTTTTCCGATTTCCTCTTTTCAGCTGCAACGGCCAAAACCCAGTGATCGTTGAGCTCGCGGAGACTCTTCACTTATCCCAGAAGGCACTGGGAATATGCAAATGATCTCCTCTAGACTCTTCCCCTGGTTTTCCGATTTCCTCTTTTCAGCTGCAACGGCCAAAACCCAGTGATCGTTGAGCTCGCGGAGACTCTTCACTTATCCCAGAAGGCACTGGGAATATGCAAATGATCTCCTCTAGACTCTTCCCCTGGTTTTCCGATTTCCTCTTTTCAGCTGCAACGGCCAAAACCCAGTGATCGTTGAGCTCGCGGAGACTCTTCACTTATCCCAGAAGGCACTGGGAATATGCAAATCATCTCCTCAAGACTCTTCCCCTGGTTTTCCGATTTCCTCTTTTCAGCTGCAATGGCCAAAACCCAGTGATCGTTGAGCTCACGGAGACTCTTCACTTATCCCAGAAGGCACTGGGAATATGCAAATGATCTCCTCAAGACTCCTCCCCCGGTTTTCCGATTTCCTCTTTTCAGCTGCAACGGCCAAAACCCAGTGATCGTTGAGCTCGCGGAGACTCTTCACTTATCCCAGAAGGCACTGGGAATATGCAAATGATCTCCTCAAGACTCTTCCCCCGGTTTTCCGATTTCCTCTTTTCAGCTGCAACGGCCAAAACCCAGTGATCGTTGAGCTCGCGGAGACTCTTCACTTATCCCAGAAGGCACTGGGAATATGCAAATCATCTCCTCAAGACTCTTCCCCCGGTTTTCCGATTTCCTCTTTTCAGCTGCAACGGCCAAAACCCAGTGATCATTGAGCTCGCGGAGACTCTTCACTTATCCCAGAAGGCACTGGGAATATGCAAATGATCTCCTCAAGACTCTTCCCCTGGTTTTCCGATTTCCTCTTTTCAGCTGCAACGGCCAAAACCCAGTGATCGTTGAGCTCGCGGAGACTCTTCACTTATCCCAGAAGGCACTGGGAATATGCAAATGATCTCCTCAAGACTCCTCCCCCGGAGACCAAACATGCTAATAATCTCTACCCTTTACATAAAATTTCTACCTGCTATTTCACCATTAGGTAAAGGCTATGTGCCCACGTTGCAGAAATGCTGCGAAATTGTCAACAGCATTTCCACAACTCCCCACTGTGGGTAAACCCATGCAGAATTTGCATGCGTCTTCCCACAAAACACAAGCATTTTGCAAGCGTTTTTAGCTTTCAGAATGCTAGCACTTTTCCAAGCGATTTGAAGAATCACTTGGAAAAATAATTGACAGGTTGGTCACACTTGTCAAGTATAGTGCATACAGCAACTGCAGAATCCCATAGGATTGCATGGGTATGCATTTTGTTAGTGCTTTTTAAGCATTTCCGCAGCAGCAAAAACGCAGCGGAAACGCTTAAAAAACGCAATGTGGGCACACAGCCTTGAATAGGAAATGATAAGGAGAAAGTAAACCATCGTGTTCTCTGTAAGGTTTTTGCATGATTGTTTCAGGAACATTCTGTAGGCTGCTATCATTATGAACTAATGTGGAATCTTGGCTATGATCTATCTTTTATCTCCACTGGAACAATACAAATGTAAACTTAAATCTGAAGTGTAGATCCCTTTGAATCGGATGCTATGTGTATTAGTCAAATGAAAAAAACCTTATAGAGAATCAAAATCATAACTGTAATGCTGGCTAATGGTGAAATGACCTACTGCTAGCCAGCAAGAGCAGTGTGTCAGTCACACTTGTCATTAGCCATCACACTGCCATGCACCCTTGAGGACCGGGTATACTCCCCTGGCAAAGGGGAACTTTAGCAGAGCTCTTCCCAGGCAAAGAGTCGCATAGTAGCTGGTGACTGGACACACAAACAGCAGACAGGGCAAACACAATAGAACCAAAAATCCGCAGTGCAACTGCATAAACCAAGCACATGCGCCAAAGAATGAATCTCCTCAGAAGCACAGCAACACTGACCTTAACCACTCACCAGAAATGAAATAATCAACAGCAAAAGTTGGAAATGGCATGTTTAAATCTTCTCCCAGCAATCACCTGACCACTCTGGGGTAACGTCCAAACTCTACCCTTGGACCACAGAGACACCTGAGAAGGGGAGAGAACACTAGAAGGAACCTCCCACCTTTTGGCTGCCCCAGCAAGTGCGGTATCCTGCACCTGCTGGCAGCAGCTAGCACCGGGGTCCCCGCACAGCATAATCGCTGGGAGCAGCAGCATCCTGCCTCCCAGCGATGCTAGAAGTGTATCTCCTAGAATGCGCTATCCAAACTGAGCAAGCACCCCTGCAAGCTCCGACCCCAGGAAGGGGACACCCCGCCCCTTGTGGCCAGTGAAGGACGATGAGTGACCCGCCGGACAGCTGGAGCCCGCCCAGGAGAGCGAGGGGCCCGCTCATGTATGGAGCTACCATTCCTGACAATAACAAGATTGCAGTACTAAATAAAAATAGAACTTTATAAAAATGCCATATTAAATGCTAATTGTACAGTTAAAATAACTGGTGCCTTGCTTTTTCAACTTTCTGCTATGATTCCTCTAATTTGATTCCTCTTAATTGTAGTAAAAGTGTAGTCATCTTCTCAGACTATCCTTTGCACAGTGTGCTTTCGTTGTCTGAGACATGCCCCATGCTATTGGATGGACCAGTGCTGATAATCACTTGTAGCATGCTTTTCTCAGCTTTTCTAACATTTTTCTAATGTTTAAAGGAACAGGTTAAGGGTTACCAAAATACAGTGGATTCTAGTATGATTGAGATATTTGAAAGATAAATTATTAACTTAATAAACCCTCCACATGCTTTAACAGGTGTTGAGTAAGATTAATGCATCAAGGGGTTGTCCACTACTTGAGAAACACTTTCTCAAATACTATTCTATTACCCAGTGATAAATAACAAGAACAGAATCTTACCTCCATCTTTGACACCATTCCAGCGATGTTGGCACCAGATCTTCAAGCGTTCACCTTAAATCGTTATGCCATATGAACACTGCAGCCAAACAGCAGATGAACAGCAGTTCTTACTTTTTCTTTGGGTGTCCATGGTTCATCCAAAGAAACAGTGAGTCAAAAAGCCTCTTAAGGCTCATACCCATTTGCGATAAATACGGACGAGTGCAATCCGATAAAAAATTGGATTGCATTCAGACCAATGTTTTTCAATGGGTGACATCTCATCTGCGATTTTTTTCTCAGCTGAAAATGGACTGAGGAAAAAATTGCAGCAAGCTGCGTATTGCTGAGTATCTTGGACGAGACTCGCCAATGCAAGTCAATGGATGCGAGAAAAAAATCGAACGGCACTCGCACCATGAAAAGCCGGCAATTCATGTGCGGCTACTGTAAAATCACACTGACAGCTTACAAAACATTAGCTATATACACATAGAATACATATATATGACAAACACACATATATATCTAATATATAACATATACATATATACAGGGGTTGGACAAAATAATGGAAACACCTAACGTTTTGGCATCATAATCTTCGAACATGTTATAAATAGAGTTGAGCGACTTTTGTTTTTTTAGGGTCGCGTTTCGTTTCGTGAAACCCGACTTTTCCAGAAGTCGGGTCGAGCAAGATCGTCCGATTATAGGGAAAAGTCGGGGTCGTCCCGAAACACGAAAACCAATGTAAGTCAATGGGGAATAAAAGTCGGCAGTGAGAGGAGGACAGGAAACACACCTACAGTGCCCATTTGAATGCCAAAAGCATCAATTCTTCTTACTTAAGCTTGTCAACCTTAATTAACTTCATAATACAAGTTACGCACTGAAAAATGGGGGTTATTTGGCTAAAGTTGTGGGGGGGGAGGGCTGGCTGCAGGTTTTCATGTGCCCTGGGCGAAAGAGCGCCCCTTTAACACATACCACAACTCATCATGCTCCGATACGGCAGAGAAATAGCGGTATAGTACAATGAAAAATACCTCACTTTTTACATCTCATGACGAGGCCCATCTATTTCTCCATACAGAATCATTGGTCCCATATAATGTTTGAAACAGTATATGATGAGCTCCACATAATGCTACAGTATATGTTGGTCCCCATGGATGAAGCTCCACTGTCTTATGGGCCCAAATAATGCTCCAAACATAATGGGCCCCATTTCTAATGCTCTAGTGTATAATGGGCCCTGTAAATGCTGCTCCAGTGTCTGATGTCCACCTTTGGAATGTTCCAATGTATGGTGGGCCCCATCTATCATTCTCCAGAGTATAGTGCTCCCCAAAAATTGCTGTCCCAACATTGAAAACAATCAAATAAGTCTCCTCGCTAGGGAATCCCTGTACTTGTCTGGACTCCTCGTCGTCCCCATCTTCCATCTCACTGCACAGTATTTCAACTTTGCAAGTGCTGTGATCCTGGGCAAGCAGGGGGGGCCCTCTCGTTGGCGACGGCACTGGCACAGGGCCCCTGATAGTACGGTGGTGTGTCTGATGGCGGGTGGGCCGAACCTGCACTTTCATCTGCAGCTTCCTCTTTGTCACCGTGTAAGATGGAACTGTATATGGGAAGGGTAACCTGAGTTTCATCAGGGTCAGATTCAGGTCGTGTAGCATGCGAGGGGAATGTAGTGGTCTGGGTCAATGTACCAGCAGATTCATCGAGCAGTGGCTGGGCATCAGTGCACTTGTGTCGCCCCCAGGAGTACGGTCGCCACAGTGGCATTACCTTCTTCCTAGGTAGTGTGATGTCATGCTTGGGAGCAACGAAGGATCTCTCTAGCAGGTTAACTGATTGGGCGGCGTTATTCCCACGAGTCATGACCCTCCAAACAGCGTTCATGAAGGCAAAGTGTTTGTTTTACGTGGGCAGTATGGTTGCAAAGCTGAACCTTAAAGGAATGTCCAGAAGGGCACCACCAGGAGTGGAGCCTACGGTTAAATTCGACTCCACCTGGGAAACCTCAACCATGCCAGCTACAGAACAGATGCACACATTGCAAGCTTAATTCCGTTAACGAACGAGACTCCGTCATGCCCCGCGGTCCGAGTCCGGCTTACTAGAGGGACACGTGAGGCTCTGGCACATGGCCAATAACTGGTGTGTCATGCCCTTACATGTCCGTGGCTGCATGTGCGCTACACTGAAAAGGCCAGCGTTTGTCGCTTACAGGTGCAGATAACCCGCTGAACAACGTTAGTGATGGGGATCACTGATTACAATTATTACCCGCGAACAATGATTTCCCAGTAAGTGCAGGTCAACCGCAGTTCCGGAATTAGGCCTAACCGTCATTCCTGAAAAAATGAAAAACTTACGTGTGCAAACCACAGGTGCTGTAGCTTGCTTAACAGCTCGCCAGCCGTTCTCACGCCCAGTATGGATTACACGTGATTGCACAAAGGTGAGAAAGGGTACCGTATCCCCAGATAACATGTATGGATAGCGTACACATTCAAAATATATGTCTCAGGAGGCAGGCTCAGACGGTGTTAGGCCCAGTATGGATTGCACGTGATTGCACAAAGGTTAGAAAGGGTACCGTTTCCCCGGATAACATGTATGGATAGCGTACACATTCAAAATATATGTCTCAGGAGGCAGGCTCAGACGGTGTTAGGCCCAGTATGGATTGCACGTGATTGCACAAAGGTTAGAAAGGGTACCGTTTCCCCGGATAACATGTATGGATAGCGTACACATTCAAAATATATGTCTCAGGAGGCAGGCTCAGACGTTGTTAGGCCCAGTATGGATTGGACGTGATTGCACAAAGGTTAGAAAGGGTACCGTATCCCCAGATAACATGCATGGATAGCGTACACATTCAAAATATATGTCTCAGGAGGCAGGCTCAGACGTTGTTAGGCCCAGTATGGATTGCACGTGATTGCACAAAGGTTAGAAAGGGTACCGTTTCCCCGGATAACATGTATGGATAGCGTACACATTCAAAATATATGTCTCAGGAGGCAGGCTCAGACGGTGTTAGGCCCAGTATGGATTGCACGTGATTGCACAAAGGTTAGAAAGGGTACCATTTCCCCGGATAACATGTATGGATAGCGTACACATTCAAAATATATGTCTCAGGAGGCAGGCTCAGACGGTGTTAGGCCCAGTATGGATTGCACGTGATTGCACAAATGTTAGAAAGGGTACCGTTTCCCCGGATAACATGTATGGATAGCGTACACATTCAAAATATATGTCTATACATCAGGAGGCAGGCTCAGACGGTGTCAGGCACAGTATGGATTTGACGGCCCAGATTACACAGCAGAGGAGCAGGGAGAGGTAAAGATTGCAAATGCTGGGGCCCTGCCCAAGCAAGGGGGGCCCACTCGTGGGCGTCGGTACTGGCACTGGGCCCCTCATAGTACAGCGGTGTGTCTGACGGCGGGTGTGCACCACCACCGTCAGAGACACTTGATTGCACTATGAGGGACCCTGTGCCAGTGCCCGCGCCCAAGAGTCGGCCTACCCACCTGTCCAGGGCAACGGCACTCGCACGGTGTCGTGCGCTAGGTGGTGACCCCGGCCATGGGGGGGGGCAGCACAGTTAGGGAGTTTTAGAAAGTGGCATATGTTGATGTTGGACATTCAGCTGATGCAAAAGGTGAAATAGGTGAAGTACCAGGAAGAGGTGGACCAAAGCAAGCCATTTTTCTGTCACCCTATGTGTCATCAGGGGAAGGTGGGACAAAATCCTTGGAAACCCATGCATGGTTCATTTTAATGAAGGTTAGATCATCCACATTTTGGGTTGACAGACGGGTCCTTTTTTCTGTCAGGATTGATCCAGCTGCACTGAAGACTCTTTCCGATAGCACACTTGCAGCTGGGCAAGCGAGCTCCTGTAAGGCATATTGGGCCAATTCAGGCCAGGTGTCCAGTTTAGCGGCCCAATAGTCAAAGGGGAATGACCTGTGTGGGAGAACATCGATATGGGAGGAAAAGTAGTTTGTAACCATAGTTGACAACTGCTGTCTCCTGTCACTTTCCATCGATGCAGTATTACCAGTTGTGTGAGTGGTATTTGAAAAATCAGTCCACAACATTGTCATGAAACCCCTGTCTCCAACGCCACTTCTGCTGTGTGCACCACGAACACCTCTGCCAAGCTGCCCCCGGCCCGTACGGCTCGTGTGAGAACCATCACCGCTGCTGTGTGCTGGGAATGCCTCAAGCAACCGATTTACCAGAGTTGCTTGTTTATTAGCCAATATTAGGTCAAGGTTCTCCTGTGGCATGATGTTTTGTAATTTGCCTTTATAGCGTGGATCCAGGATGCTGGCCAACCATTAGTCGTCATCGTTCATCATTTTGGCAATGCGGGGGTCCCTTTTTAGGATCTGCAAGGCATAATCTGACATGTGGGCCAATGTTCCCGGTGTCAATGATGCACTGCGAGTGCTGGGTGGAGGAGCACTTTCTGGCAAATCCACATCCCTCCAGTCACGCACAAACCATGTACCAGACCTTGCCACGCCAACATTTTCACTTGCCCCACGAGATGCATCCTCCTCCCCTAAGTAATCATCCCCATCATCATCCTCCTCCTCCTCTTCTTCCTCCACCTCGTCCAGGAGAGGTCCCTGAGCAGACAATGGCTGAATGTCATCAAGGATTCCCTCCTCCTCTTCCTCCTCATCAACATTGGCTGCAGACGCCTGCTCCTTAAGGTGCGTCAAAGTTTGCATGAGCAGACGCATAAGTGGGATGCTCAAGCTTAGGATGGCGTCGTCTGCGCTTACCAGCCGTGTGCATTCCTCAAAACACTGAAGGACTTTACAGAGGTCTTTCAGCTTCGACCACTGCACACCTGTCAACTCCATGTCTGCTCTCAAAGTGCCTGGCCGTGTATCCTCCCACAAATGCATTATGGCCTGCCTCTGCTCGCACAGCCGCTCCACCATGTGCAGGGTGGAGTTCCACCTTGTTGCAATGTCGATAATGAGGCGGTGGTTGGGAAGGTGGAGCAATCGCTGCAGCTTCTGCATACGAACGGAGTGTACAGGCGACCGGCGGATGTGCGCGCACAGTCTTCGCACCTTCAGGAGCAGGGATGTTAACTCCGGATAATTTTTGAGGAAGCACTGCACCACCAGGTTCAAGGTGTGAGCCAAGCAAGGGCTATGGCTGCCACAAAATTACGGCCGTTATCACTAACTACCTTGCCTGCCTCAAGATGTACACTGCCCAGCCATGACTCAGTTTGTCGCTTCAAGTACTCGGCCAGCACCTCGGCGGTGTGTCTGTTGCCCAAACACATCATCTGCAACACAGCCTGCTGACGCTTTCCACTAGCTGCTCGATAGGGGGACACATCGTGTGCAACAGTGGCAGCTGCAGATGGAGTGCTCGTACGACTGCGCTCTGTGGACGAGCTTTTGCTTCTGGAGGAGGAGGAGGGTCGAACGCCTACAGCCAACTGTTTCCTATACCGTGGGCTAGGCAGCACTGTCCCACCACCGCTGTCCCCTGTGGACCCTGCATCCACCACATTAACCCAGTGCGCAGTGATGGACACGTAACGGCCCTGGCCATGCCGACTGGACCATGCATCAGTTGTGAGGTGCACCTTTCCGCTCACTGACTGCTTGAGTGCATGGACAATGCGGTCTTTCACATGATGGTGGAGGGCTGGGATGGCTTTGCGAGAGAAGAAGTGGCGACTGGGTAGGTCATAGCGTGGTACTGCATAGGCCATGAGTTCGCGGAAAGCTGTGCTTTCCACCAACCGAAAGGGCATCATCTCAAACGAGATTAGTTTGGCAATGTGGGCGTTCAAACCCAGTGTACGCGGATGAGAGACTGAGTACTTTCTTGACCTACTCATAGCGTCTGGGAGGGTGAGCTGGACTTGAGAGCTGCATATGGTGGAAGTAGCGGTGGACAGGGCGGACTGAGAGAGGGTTGATGATGGTGATGGAGTTGGTGTTCTTTCTGATGGCCTAGAATCAGTCTTTCGTTGATATAACAGTGGGATTCCCTGACTGCTGTGGCCTTGCAACGACACCTCAACATTTGCTGCTGTGCTAACCGGTGGGCTTACAGTGGGGGAAACAATGTAGCGTTGCTGACTACCTTCGTTGTGATCAGTTGCACATGTGGCACTTGAGGTTTGGTGTTGTGTCCACGCTTGCAAGTGCATGCTGGTTAAATGTCTAAGCATGCAACTGGTATTCAAATTTTTCAGATTTTTCCCTCGGCTAAAGGTCTTTGCGCACTTCTTACAGATAACCTTGGCCTGATCATGAGGATTTTTTTCAAAAAAGTGCCACACTGCACTCTTCCTACTTTGGCAGACATTTTGCGGCCTAGCACGCTGTGATCTTTTGACCCTCTGGACAAGCTGTCCAGCAACTCTTTTGATGTTTGGAACCTGTCTTTGGAGTGCTCCGGGCCTGCCAGATAACAGCTGTTGCGATGTCGATGTCTGCTGTGGATGCTCCTCATCTGAGCTATTGGAAGCAGCACCCTCTCCCCCCAATGGATGCCAATCTGGGTCAACAACTGGGTCATCCATCACCTCCTCTTCTATGTCATGTGCACCTTCCTCTGTGTCACCGTGTATGGTGGTATAGTGTGCGGGAAGGGGCACCTGAGTCTCATCAGGGTCAGAATCCGGCTCTGTACACTGCGAGGACAATGTAGTGCTCTGAGTGAATGTACCAGCAGAATCATCCTTCAGCGGCTGTGCATCAGTGCACTCCATGTCAGATTCATCTTGGCCTGGGTAATTCACTATTTCACTTGATAATCCAGGCATGGTATGTGAAAACAGCTCCATGGAGTAATCAGTAGTATGGCCTGCGTCATCCTTCAATCTTGGTTGGGGTGAAGGACACAAGGAAAGGTGTGGTTCATGAACATGAGCCTCCAATGACGACTCAGTGCTTTTACTTTTTACAACTGAAGAAGAGGAGGCGATAGAGCTGGAGGCTGAGTCAGCAATGTAAGACAAAACTTTTTCCTGATGCTCTGGCTTTAAAAGCGGTTTGCCAACTCCTAGAAAACTAAGCATTCGAGGCCTTATGTAGCCAGACGATGACGCAGGCTCAATACCTCCTGCATTCGGTCCTATTTTGCTCTTGCCACTACCATCAGATCCACCACCAACACCATCATTACCAGCTGCCAACCCCCGCCCAATTCCACGGCCTCTTCCACCAGCCTTCCTCATTTTTGGTAGAAATGTAGACAAAATCCAACAAACTATATAGTAATGTAAAACAAGGTACAAGGTGTCTATAGGACAGGGGAGATTTTGAATTTCTGCAGACACTTGTGGACACTGGACACTTTTGGATTGTGTGAGGCCCACTGATATCTGAGCGCTATGTGACAGGCTCGATGGCACAGCTGTGACCAAAGTGACTAGAGGATAAGGGAGATTTTGAATCTCTGCACACACTTTTGGCACTGGACACTTTTGGATTGTGTGAGGCCCAATGAATATCTGAGCGCTATGTGACAGGCTCGATGGCACAGCTGTGACCAAAGTGACTAGAGGATAAGGGAGATTTTGAATCTCTGCACACATTTTTGGACACTGGAAACTTTTGGATTGTGTGAGGCCCACTGATATCTGAGCGCTATGTGACAGGCTCGATGGCACAGCTGTGACCAAAGTGACTAGAGGATAAGGGAGATTTTGAATCTCTGCACACACTTTTGGACACTGGACACTTTTGGATTGTGTGAGGCCCAATGAATATCTGAGCGCTATGTGACAGGCTCGATGGCACAGCTGTGACCAAAGTGACTAGAGGATAAGGGAGATTTTGAATCTCTGCACACACTTTTGGACACTGGACACTTTTGGATTGTGTGAGGCCCAATGAATATCTGAGCGCTATGTGACAGGCTCGATGGCACAGCTGTGACAAAAGTGACTAGAGGATAAGGGAGATTGGATTGCTTTTAAAAAAGCAGTTTGCGGAGAAGTGGGTAAACAGCAATGCCAGCCTGTAAGGAAGCCTTAAAAGGCAGCCCAACAACCAACACCACTGATACACCACAATATAGCCTCCCCTTGCACTGCACACACAGTGACTGGTGTGTTGTGCAGGCCAAATTGCTAGCAGCAGAAGCAGTTTTTTTTTCTTCTCAGCAGGACAAAAAAAAAAAATTGGGATTGCTTTTAACAAAGCAGTTTGCGGAGCAGTGGGTAAACAGCAATGCAGGAATGTCAGGAAGCCTTAGAAGGCAGCCCAACAACCAACACCACTGATACACCACTATATAGCCTCCCCTTGCACTGCACACACAGTGACTGGTGTGTTGTGCAGGCCAAATCGCTAGCAGCAGAAGCAGTTTTTTTGTCTTCTTCCCTGCCTAACGCTCTCCCTACAGAATCAGCAGCAACCTCTCCCTATACTGAGATCGGCAGAAGTAAGATGGCGGTCGGCGTGCACGCCCTTTTATACCCCCTGTGACGCCCACCAAAGCAAGCCAATCACTTGCATGCCCTTCTGAAAGATGGTGGTGACCCCTGCCTATGTCATCACGTTGCCCACAGTGTCCGTGGATCCTGATTGGCTGAAAAAGAGCGCAAAACAAACTTTTGAAACGCGACTTTGGCGCGTAAGTCGCCGACCTCGTGGCCGACCTCATCCTAGGGTCGGGTTTCGTTTCATGAAACCCGACTTTGACAAAAGTCCGCGACTTTTGAATTTTTTCGACTCGTTTCGCTCAACTCTAGTTATAAACATGCAAACCATGACATATTGTAATGTTTTGTAGTTGATTATTTGTGTTATGTGAAATGTGTACGTAAATTAACTGTTTGTTTTGCAGAATTGTAAGAACATTGATGAGAACCTGATACCAATGGCAGACCTCTTAGATTTTCAAAGAGGCCAAATTGTTTGTGCTCGTATGGCAGGGGCTAGTGTAACAGAAAGTGCCCAAATGCTTGGCATGTCAAGAGGTACTGTCTCCAAAGTAATTACTGCGTTTGAAAGAGAAGGAAAAACGTCTGCAGGAAAGCACAGGTCCGGCCGAAAGTTGAAGTTGACTGAGAGAGACTGTCGGACTCTAAAGCGAATTGTGAGAGAGGATCGCAAGACCACTGCTCTGAAAATCACTGCTGAGCTCAATGAACACCTACAGAACCAAGTTTCCACGAAAACTGTTCGTCGGGAGCTGCACAAATCTGGATTCCACAGAAGAGCTGCAATTCAAAAATCGCTGCTCTCAATGACAAATGTTTCAAAGCATTTAGAGTGGTGTAGAAACCTCCAGAATAGGTCCTTCGAGCAGTGGAAACATGTGATATTCTCAGACGAATCATCGTTTACTGTTATGAATGAGTCACTGAAGAGGAAAAAACAAAAAGCAAGCTAAGCCCAGAAAACCGGAGAGGTTGGTAACTAGTGGATTGCAGACCCCTGATCCTATCCACAACAACTAGCAGTAGCCGTGGAGCGTGCCTACGGTGGTCCTAGACGCCTCGTCACGGCCGGAGAACTAAATAAGCCTAAAGAAAGAAAGGGAAAATCTAAACTGCCCCAGAGCAGACCCCAAAGCAATAGACAGCCCCAACATGTATTGTCGGTGAAACAAGATGAAAACACAGACACAGGTAGAAAGATAGGCTGAGCAAATGATGGGGCCCTCGCTAACTAGAAAGGACAGGAAAGAAAAGCTACTGTGTGCAATCACGCAAAAAACGCTGCCAAAAAGAATGTCCAACTCGTCTGATAGAAAAAGGCCCTGAAGTCGCTAGACTTCAAATCACTATATCAGCACTCAGGTATATTCTAAAGACAGAGCAAAAGAGATCAACTGATCAGAGACAAAATGGGGATTCAGCCCCGTCCCAGCCAGGGCTGGCTGAACACAAAAACTAAGTAAACCAGACAAAAACTCATATGAACAATAGCAGAGAAAACTTAGCTTTAGGAAGGCAGGAACCAAACTGGAAACCAGGAGCCACAGTCAGGAAAAATCACCAGCAAGAAACTAGGGAGTCGGCTGCCTTAAATCCAATCAGAAACTCCTGATGTCCAATCGCAGTCCTCTTCCTCAGGTGGCCGGTCTCTACCATTTAGATCAGCTTCATTACCTCCCTTCACCAACAGAGGGAGTCCAGATAGAGAACTCACTACTCCTCTGTCAGCACAGCCAGCTCCATAATCCTCACCAGAAGCCAGAGGCAAACCCGAAAATGAGCTCACAACAGTTTACCCAATTTCCGACCTCCGGCTGAGTGTATGTTTAGAGACAGCCGAAAGAAGCATTCCATCCAGACTGCCTTCTCCCAACCGTAAAACATGGCGGAGGTTCTGTGATGATCTGGGGTGCTATTTTGTGGAGATCCGCCGGGCCAATGATATCCTTTCATGGAGGAATTAGCAGCCACGATTATTTAGGCATTTTGGGCGACCAAGTGCATCCTACGGTTCAAGCACTGTTCCCGGAGGGGAACGCCATCTTTCAGGATGATAATGCACCAATTTATACCGCTAGAATCATTAAAGCATGGCACGAGGAACATTCTAATGAAGTTGAGCATCTCATCTGGCCCCCACAATCCCCAGACCTCAACATTATTGAGCATTTATGGTCAATTTTAGAGATTCAAGTTAGACGTCGATTTCCGCCGCCTTCGTCGCTGGAGGGTGTTTTAACTGAACAAAGGAACAAAGGGCTACAATTCCTTTGGAAACAATTCACACCTTGTATGAATCCATACCTCAGAGAACTGAGGCTGCAATTGCTGCAAAAGGTGGACCTACACCACATTAAACTAACTTTTGTTGATGTTTCCAGGTGTTTCCATTATTTTGTCCAACCCCTGTATATACACTAGATGGAGGCCCAATGCTATCGCATCGGGAGGGCGATAATGTCACGATGGGGGCAGACTTTGTAGCGTTGAGAATCTCTCCCCCCATGTCCTCACTCACCTATCCACCCCCTTTCCCCATGTGCTGACTTCTTCCATCTATGCTCTCTTCTTCGTACCTGTCTCCCCCATGTGCTATTCCCCCTTGTCTGCTGTCTCTCTCCTTCTTGTGCTGTGTTCTCCCTTCATGTGCTGTCCCATTTGAGCTGACTCCCCCTTGTGCTCTGTCTCTCTAACCCCTGTGTCTGACCATGTACAGAACATACCACAGCTCCTGGGCAGGGGAGGAAGCAAAAGACAATACTGACATTACAGCAGGAGATCACAGATGATACATTTTGTGAGGTAAAATATTGTTTAAAAACAGTCAGTGAAATATTTTACCTCACAAAATGAATCCTCTGTGATCCCCTGCTGTAATGTCAGTATTGTCTTTTGCTTCCTCCCTTGCCCAGGAGATGGGGTATGCTCCGTACACGGTCAGACACAGACAATTTTTAAAATGAACTTTAGTTCGTGGGAAAACCCCTTTAATGTGACCGGCTTCCTCTGCCTGTAGACAAGTCGCACATCTGCCGCCCAGATCAGCCGAATGATTCACTGCAAGACACCTAGATGGAAAAGAAATAATGATAAACAAAAAATCACCAAAGACTAAGAATATCTAATATGATATATGACCCAAATACAGGATGTATGTTTTTATCTTGTATTCCCTATGGGTAACATTATTAACATATTTGTCTGTTCTATCTATATATTGACATAGTCCACAAGTTTTTTCCCCACATCTATACCAACCAATATAAGTAAGCCAAGTAGGCTTCTGGGAATTTGACTTATATAATGAAGGAGATAAAAAATGTCCAAGATTTTTAGCCTTTTTAGGGACACATCTGTATCCTTTTAACAGAATTTCAGACAAAATGGGCATCTTAGCACCATCCTGGTTGCAAACTTTATATTCCCCAGATATCGATTATGGCGTGCAACTGAACGACAGACAGGTATGGTATTTTGTTGATTTATTATTTTATGTTTGTAAAGGAGAACAAGGTCTTTGCATGGATTAGGTGTATTTTTAAGTATGATTTAATTAAGAGCAATAATTGAGTCTGTGTGTTTATTTCAAATAAAGGATATTTTAATGAGTGTTTGTGTTTTCTTTACAATTTGACTATATGGGGTTAGTAATAGGGGCATCTTATTGACACCTCTCCATTGCAAATCTTGGGGCTTGATGTCACCTGAAAGGTGACATCAACCCCCCAAATATTACCCCTAGGGATGAGTGAGCATATTCACAAGTATTCGGTACTCGGCGAGTAATGCGGTACTCACGGCACTCGGAACATAGCGAATATTTCACTACTCGCCTCACAATGTTCGAATCTCCTGCTTAGCATGTTAGGCAATCACAGTAATGCCGCAGCCATAACGGGTCCACGCTGACAAGACAAGCAGTGGAAATCGCGTCTGGACCTATGCCTACAACTACTGACCACCAGTGCCTCATATGGACCCGTTATACTGATACACTCATGTAAAATATGCTAACAGATTTCCACCATAACAGGGAGCCAGACGACATTCCTTATCATTCCACGCAATAGCCTCACATGGGCCAACCATGCAGGCACTCTGATCAAAAAATAAAAGAATTCTACTTGAACAGGGAGCTGGATAGCTTACCATTATATTCCTTACAACAGGAGTCGACATAACACTTACTTTATCACCTTCCTACCAAATTAACTTAAAGCAGTCGAACTGATGAAGGCCATGTAGGCCGAAATGTTTGCAGATTGCATAAATAAAATTGTCTTCTTTTTTCATTAACGCTATAAGTTGAGTGCCAAGTTATTTTCACTATGATCCACATTTGCAACAGCAACCTATACTGGTTTGCCACCTTTCTCGACCCACGATACAAGGATAAATTTCCTTTGCTACTGTTGCAGTCACCAAGGGGTTTCACAAATGAATCCTTCAAGAGAGTCATTGTCGATCATTTGATGACATTGACAACATCACATTTAGACACTGCTGGTAGCAGAGGTACCAGCTATTTGCAACAGCATGCATTAATGGGGAGAGACACGCCCAGCAGGTCCAAAAGAGGTGGGGGCAAAATGTCCACAAATTGGGCCATCTTCAATAAGGTGACTCATCAGCAAGGGCTAGCTGGACCGGTAACAATATCAAGGAGGCAGAAGTTGAACAACATGATCAACGAGTATGTAAGTGACCATACCTGCATCCTTCCTGAAGCTTCTGTTCTGTTTAATTACTGGGTATCCAAGCTGCACAGTTTGCCAGACCTCTCCTTATATGCCTTGGAGGTGCTGACCTGCCCTGCTGCTAGTGTGATGTCAGAATGTGTTTTTATTGCCACTGGGGCAGTCATCACAGATACACGCACATGAAGACTACAGAGAATGCAGACAGGCTGACTCTGATAAAATTTAACAAGGACTGGATTTCACCACAGTTTTTAATCCCTCCAGATGACAGCATCCCAACCTAAAGTCACCCAAAACGTTCTTTTATGCTACTGGTGATCACGTCCATCCCTTCCCATACAAACCCCTTTCCTTCTTCTTACATGTGCATCCTACTCCTGCTTATGCCACATGTACCACATGGTCAACAAGCTAGAAATAATGTTCTATTCATTAATATTTCCCATCTGAGACATTTGTGATGAGACCTCCTTCCTGCGTCAACCATGATACAGCCCCTAGGGCTAATTTTTGGAAACACTATGTCTATGCCTGCACATTGGCCACTGGAACTACTGTGCTGGTAGTCCTAGCTTCATAATTGGCCCTTGAGGCCTCCTTCCTGCGCAAACCATGATAGAGCCCCTTGGGCTAATTAATGGAATCACAATGTCTATGCCTGCACTTTGGCCACTGAAATGACCGTGCTAGTAGTCCTAGCTTTATAATTGTCTGGCCCTTGAGGCCTCCTTCCTGCATCAACCATGACACAGCCCCTAGGGCTAATTTATGGGAGACACTATGTCTGCACAGTGTTCAGTGGCAGTGGAACAACAAGGTCATTAGTCCAAACTTTATAATTGTGAAGCCCTTATGATGATGATGGGTGGCTTCTTCCGGCGTTAACCAACACACAGCTTTTCAGCTTTTTACCGCCTGCTTTTAAACAATCATGCACCCATTTAAGCCTTTTCCTCTGACCCCCAGACCTCTTCGTAGGGTTCAACAGAAAATTACTCGCATCTCCCATTGGACTCGCTACACGTTACGAATACCTCAGTATTAGGACCTACTTGTTACGAGTATAGCGAGTCCGAATATTTCACTACTCGGTCATACCTAACTACCCCATATGCCACCGCTTAAGGGCAGTGGAATAAGCAAGGCTATGTGCCAGAATTGGCGCATCTTAGAGATGTGCCTTTTCTGGGGTGGCTAAGAGCTGATGTTTTTAGCCAGGGGGATCCACTATCCATGGTCCCATCTTTGGCTATTAACATCATCTATTAATTTTAGGGGGAACCCACACCATTTTTTTCCGTGAAATAATCGTTTATTAGTTAAATACATGTCCCCTACTTAGCACACACACTACTAATTGTATTGGTCACTGACATCTATGTATCTAAATATTCTGCATCTATTTAGTGTATGTAATCCATGTGGTCTATCCTGTCGGCTCCTGCAGTGATTTTACAGAAGCTGGCAAATGAATTACTGGCTATTCCTCTATATATCTGTATATACACTCACTGGCCACTTTATTAGGTACACCTGTCCAACTGTGTGTTAAGACTTAATTTCTAATCAGCCAATCACATGGCGGCAACTCAGTGCATTTAGGCATGTAGACATGGTCAAGACAATCTCCTGCAGTTCAAACCGAGCATCAGTATGGGGAAGAAAGGTGATTTGAGTGCCTTTGAACGTGGCATGATTGTTGGTGCCAGAAGGGCTGGTCTGAGAATTTCAGAAACTGCTGATCTACTGGGATTTTCACGCACAACCATCTCTAGGGTTTACAGAGAATGGTCCGAAAAAGAAAAAAAATCCAGTGAGCGGCAGTTCTGTGGCCGGAAATGCCATGTTGATGCCAGAGGTCAGAGGAGAATGGGCAGACTGGTTCGAGCTGATAGAAAGGCAACAGTGACTCAAATTGCCACCCGTTACAACCAAGGTAGGCAGAAGAGCATCTCTGAACGCACAGTGCGTCGAACTTTGAGGCAGATGGGCTACAGCAGCAGAAGACCACACTGGGTACCACTCCTCTCAGCTAAGAACAGGAAACTGAGGCTACAATTTGCACAAGCTCATCGAAATTGGACAGTAGAAGATTGGAAAAACGTTGCCTGGTCTGGTGAGTCTCGATTTCTGCTGCGACATTCGGATGGTAGGGTCAGAATTTGGCGTAAACAACATGAAAGCATGGATCCATCCTGCCTTGTATCAACGGTTCAGGCTGGTGGTGGTGGTGTCATGGTGTGGGGAATTTTTTCTGGGCACTCTTTGGGCCCCTTGGTACAAATTGAGCATCGTTGCAACGCCACAGCCTACCTGAGTATTGTTGCTGACCATGTCCATCCCTTTATGACCACAATGTACCCAACATCTGATGGCTACTTTCAGCAGGATAATGCGCCATGTCATAAAGCTCGAATCATCTCAGATTGGTTTCTTGAACATGACAATGAGTTTACTGTACTCAAATGGCCTCCTCAGTCACCAGATCTCAATCCAATAGAGCATCTTTGGGATGTGGTGGAACGGGAGATTCGCATCAGGGATGTGCAGCCGACAAATCTGCGCCAACTGTGTGATGCCATCATGTCAATATGGTCCAAAATCTCTGAGGAATGCTTCCAGCACCTTGTTGAATCTCTGCCACGAAGAATTGAGGCAGTTCTGAAGGCAAAAGGGGGTCCAACCCCTTACTAGCATGGTGTACCTAATAAAGTGGCCAGTGAGTGTATATATATATATATATATACATCACTGACATATATATATATATATATATATATAATGTATACATAGCTCCCAACCATCCCGATTCTCGTGGGACAGTCCTGTTTTTGACCACCCCCCCACGTACCGCCCGGGACTATTTTTCCCGCACTGCACTGAGCCGCCACGCCCCCCCATGCACCGACCCCATCCTCGCCATCCCAAAGAGACCCACCGCAGCCTGCAATGACGTCCTAGGCTGTTCTGTGGCTGTGTGCACAGGATCTGTGATGAGGTCACAGAAGGGGAGAAGTCAGGGGTCACATGATCAGGGGCCTCTGTGTCTGCACTCTGCAGGACTCTGCTGTGCTGGTTGTCATGGTGCTGGATGAGGTGAAGTTTCTGTGTGGGGTCAGGAGGTTTTTACAGTGTGGATGTAGCAGAGCTGTGTGTGTACAAGGTGTACGGAGTAGAGCGTGTGTGTACAAAATGTATGGAGCACAGCCGTGTGTGTGCGAGGTGTACGGAGCAGAGCCACGTGTGTACAAGGTGTATGGAGCGGAGCTGTGTGTGTACGAAGTGTATGGAGCACAGCTGTGCAGCTGTGTGTGTATGAGGTGTACTGAGTGGAGTCGTGTGTGTCCGAGGTGTATGGAGTGGAGCCATATGTGTACAAGGTGTATGGATCAGAGCTACGTGTGTACGAGGTGTACGGAACGGAGCCGCATGTGAACGAGGTGTACAGAGCCATGTGTGCATGAGATGTACGGAGGAGCTGCGTGTGTATGAGGTGTACGGAGCGGAGCCGGGTGTGTACGAGGTTTATGGAGTGGAGCCGTGTGTGTACAGGGCGGAGATGTGCGTGTATGAGGTGTACAGAGCGGAGCCGCGTGTGTACTTGGTGTATGGAGCGGAGACGCGTGTGTATGGGGTATGCAGATCGGACCCGTGTGTGTACGAGGTTTATGGAATGAGTCGTGTGTGTACAGGGTGTACCGAGCGGCGATGTGCATGTATGAGGTGTACGGAGCGGAGCCGCGCGTGTACGAAGTGTACGGAGTGGAGCCGCGTGTGCACCTGGTGTACGGAGCATAGCTGCGTCTGTATGGGGTATGCAGAGCGGAGCCATGTGTGTAAGGAGTGTGTGGAGTGGAACCATGTGTGTACGGAGTGGAGCCATGTGTGTACGGGATGTACGGAGCAGGCTTTTCCCACGGACACAGGAGTACATGGCAGAGCCCTGAGGAGCACTTTAAAACTCGCACGTGTCGTTCCACCGGAAGTGATGTGCTGGAAGCTGACCAGAAATTAGGTAATTTCATGAGGAGATTGTGACGGAACCATGGAGGCACTTCAGGGAATGCTTCAGATCCATCACCATGTCCTCCTTCAACAGCGCGGACAGCAGGATCGCCTTGGAATCGGGGATGCCGACCATGTGAGCGGCATCCCCGATTCCAAGGCGACATATATATATTATATATATATAATATAAATATATACTGTATATATAATATATTATATATTTATATACATACGTGCGTGTGTTTTGTAGAATTTTTTGTTTTAAAATGATGTGTAAAGGATAAAGAACTGCTGTATGTAAAAGCTCATGTTAAAATCGCATTTCATACGGATTGCATACACATGTCATAAGGATGTTCCGTTTAAAAATTGCACAGAAATTGCATGACACTTGCATGGCACTCGTCCTTTTTTTCAGTCCAGAAATTGGAACATTTTTTTCTCACATATGGGTATGAGCCCTTACAGACATATCAGTGTCACGTCTCAGGTGTAGATTCAGCCATCCTACTCAACATGAAAGTGCCCTGAGAAGATACAATCCCTGATTTGGAATGTTATTCTTGCTGCATGGAGAGATAGGAAATGGGATCTGAAAACACAGACGAGAGCCAGTTTGTAGGCTTGGGCGGGATTTCAGATGTGAGGAAATATGGACTTAGGGACACTAGATGCCATTGGAAATATCTATTCAGTGGTTATAGACCCACAGTTTTACTGAATTTCTTGCAATAAAACTTGCTCTGAACTTTACTTTTGAACTCCCAACTGCCCTGCTAAAACAGTGTTGTGGACAAGTGAAAACTTCCTCCTGCAGCAATATACCGATATTTTATTACAGAGGAAAATATATTTTCAGGTGATAAATATAGTGCTGCTCAGAGTCCTCCAGTGTCCAATCAAGTAAGAAAACTTGAGTATTTGAAAAATATTTTAAAAAATTTCTTATATAGCTACAGTATGTGTTTTGGAGCAGACCTTGCTTTTTCATCACTCAAAGAATAAATATACCATATACAATGAATCCAGTCCATTATATACACCCATGGTGTCTGCTGACAAATATGATGTTAAGACATTGAATATATTTCAAAATTGTCGTTCCAATATTATCCATTTGGACCCAAAAAAATGAAATATACAATAAACATTACTATAAAGTAAAAAATAAATAGTAAATGTAAAATTGATCAAAACATTATAAAACAATTGATCCTTCAACCCCTTTTTGAAGTTGGACATAATAGTATGCCCACGTCGAAATCCCTCCCTTTAATGTAGGCTCCAGCGCTGAGCCCACATCTTTACCGATACATGTCAGCTGTTTTGAACAGCTGACATGTGCCTCTAACAGCCGCGGGTGGAATTGCGTCTGACAGATATCCAAATTTGTATTCTGGTTTGGCTTTTATTCTAAGTCATGTGACAAGGCTCGTTAAAGGGTTGACATTGACTTTTAGAATTGCTACTTCGAATGGGTTGCACTAGAGTTCTAGTCCTCTTCCTTTCTGAAGTGACAATTTGCATATTTCCCAGAGGAGCATTGTAGCGATAAGTCTCCTCATCTCGGCATGCTTAGCATGTCAATCTCTGCAAGGAGAAAGAACACTTTTGGATATGGGTCAGACGCCTCTCACACAGCCAAACCAGATATCACACTTTACACTGACGAAGGACAGTTCCCTGAAACAGTGTCTGCAAATTGAGATTCTGGTTTGGCTTTTATTCTAAGTCATGTGACAAGGCTTGTTATTGACTTTTAGGATTGCTACTTCCAACAGGTGGCACTAGAGTTCTAGTCCTCTTCCTATCTGAAGAGACAATTTGCTTAGTTGAGCATAGTAATTCTTTTTATTGAGGATCCTGAAACCTTTTTCCAGGTAATAATGACATATGCAGATTATGATACTCCTTTGAACTCTTGCTCATGGCTATCGTTCATAGGAGATTGTCATCTCTGTTATACATAGCATTGCTTATTGCAGCTTAAAGTCTTCTTAGGGGATTATTAATTACAGTAAAAAGTGAAAAAAAAAACACAAGTTCAAATCACCCTCATTGAATATAAAACAATAAAAAATACACATATTTGGTATCACTGCATTCATAAATGTCTAATAAATCAAAATATAAAATAAATTGATCTGATTGTTAAACAACGTAACAAGAAAAAAATGCTAGGTTTTGCTAGGTTTTGGTTTAACCCCATCCTCCACTCCCCGATGCATACCTCTGCTGTTTATGTGTGTATATTTGTATGTTTGGTATTTTTTATTACCCCTGTTTCTATTACCTTGTTAGTCTGGTTGGTTTATTATGGTACACTGCCTACTCTCCTCTTCTCTGAGTGGGGGAAGAGTACAGACTGACAGCAGATTCAGGAGCTAAGGCAAGGTATGTGGCCCTGGCATCTTCACCATCAGAAGTAACCCAGGGAGCAGGGCGAGCTAGGGTGCTCCTAGCACTAGGGACAGGAAAGGAGCCCCTGGTCCCGGGACACTCAACAACAGAGTCGTGGCAGGTGACTGCAACTGGGGGTCACGTGATCAGAAGTGAGCGAGGAGAGATAACATTGCTCACAAACAAATATTAAAATAATGTATTTTAAAAGATACTTATTTCAGTGGTGGAAATTGATGTGAACAATAAAGATTGTAGTGGACCACCACTTTATCAGGTGCACATACCTTAAAGTCGAATATGGTCTGTCCAAGTGCTATACTAGAAGGTCTGCAGTATTAGCATGGTGCCATTATTATGAACTAATATGTAATCAGGACTATTATCCATCCTTTATCTCCACTGCAACAGTACACCTGTAAACTTATTACGAAATCTGAATTGTAGATCCCTTTGAATAGGATACTATGTGTATTAAGTGATTGAAAAAAACTTGAATGAAATCCAAGTCATAAGATTGCGGTTCTAAGAGTACTAATGCTGGCATGAATTGTAGTACTGCAATAACGGATGTCACTCCATCTGCCTATGATCTCAGTATTGAAGGATAGAATATTCAAAGTGTAATGATGGAAAATATAGTTTATTCTGTGAGGAATAAGAAGGTAAAATTCCATCACAAATGGGATAAATGGTTAAGCATATGTACATTCATTGATAGGATGCAAGTTTATATCTTGATAGCCTCTAGGTAAGTATAATCACTGAAAAAATGAATGATAAAAATTAATTCTGCATACATTTTTGTGCTAAACATACATTTTCTTATAAATCTTCTGCCAAAAATTCTAGAAAAATGTATAAAAATACAAAATGTATGCTAAGCTGAGGTGCATTGTGAAAACTAACAAAATTGCTAATCCCTTAATATTCAGAAAATAATGTTTTTAAGGGGTCTGATACCTAAAATCATTACATCTTAAGAACTTTTGTTTTATTATAAAATACCCTATACTTCCACGTATTCAAAGAATCCCTGTGTGTTTTTTTACCTTACTTCCAGGGATTTTTAAGGAGAGTTTCACATGGGATGTCATCAGAAGGCTGGGAATGCAGCAACTCTATCACCATTCTTTAAACATAATGTAATTAGGTGACAATGCTGAAATCACTTATCACAGTTTTTTCATCACTACCTGTGGAGACACTGGGGTCAGCAGGTGCTATAGGCCACTGGCTTAAGACCGCATGGACCAGGTATCATCCCACTGAATGCCCGCTCTCCTTTACCATGGGAATAAAACTACTCAGACTTGTAGACTGTTCCTGGCTGTGGTTTTGTAAAGAGTATTGATGAGCGAGCATGCTCGAAAGTGCTCAATGCTCGCCCGAGGATCTCACTGCTCGAGATGCTCAGTGAGCGCCAAGCATTTCTGGGGTTGCTTGACAGGAGCTCGAGTCCCCGCTCTGCATGTTTGGCATTCTTTACAGAGCCAGTCAACATGCATGGATTGTCTGCCACATGCTGTAATGCCACAGCCATGTTGGTTGTGGCATTACAGTGATTGGCTGGCCACACAGTGTCATCAGGTCTAGATCAGAACTGCCACCGCCCTGCTCATCACAGTCATCTCCAGAATCACCAGTGTAGGGAAAGTTGCTGCAGAGATTGGGACAGATTTGGTGGTGTATAAGTAAGTGTGGGTATACCATATTGAAAACACAAATCCATCTAAACCATCCATCTATCCATCTAGGTCATCAAACTACAGCCTGCGGGCCATATGCGTCCCGCCGAGGACATTTATCCTGCTCCTGGGCCGGCCGACATTGAACTTCACTACAGTTCAATATCGGTGGGCACTGTAATCGCGGGCCGAATGACGAGGTGGCGAGGAAAGGTGATGTGCTGCCACTCCAGAAGACTTGTGGCCCTCCGTATGCAGCACAGATGATGTGATTGTCATCAAGCCGCCTGCGCGGCCTGATAACGTCATGCTACCTGTGTCAGAAGAAGACAGAGTCAAGCGGGCACCACTTCAGAGCAGCAGGGGATATAGGTGAGTACTGGTATTTTTTTTTAATGCCGGCCATCCTGTGAGTCTGTGGTTATTGGCGTGCGTCCAAATTTTGGGCAGGCCTTGCATTCACTTCATGGGCAAACAGTATGAGAGTACCAAATTACTAATAATGGGAACAGTGCTTTCAGGTGGCCATTCTGTAAGTCTGTTCAAAGGGTTATTGAGGTGCGTGTAACTTTGGGGCTGGGCAGGCCTTGCATTCAATGCATAGGCAAACAGTATGGGACTTTCCAGTCCGAAAACATTCCCATGTCCTTTTATTTCACCATTCATGGTATAGACAAGGTTACGGACATACAGAGGAATATCAGGGAAAGCAGGACGATGGCCGTTTTGTGTCTGTACGCTTCAACGGGTCCAAGTGGACCCATTGAAGAGTACAGACATGAAACAGCCATCGTCCTGTTTTCCGCATGCCTTGTTAATCTCGTTAACACTGTATGTACGTAACTTTGTCTACTCCACAAATGGCGAAATAAAAGAACATGGGAATGTTTTCTGACTGGTGAGTGCTGCATTCTTTTCCTGAGAAGTTACATCTATGTGTTTGACTTGCTTTCATGCTGTGCACCCAAAACCAGTAAAATCTCACTTCATATTTCAGTGAACAGTGATCTATCATCTGAATAAGTGTTGAACTAGTACCCTTGTTGCGGTGCATGTTTTCTTGCATTGGATATATTGTACAAACAGTATGGGAGTACCAAATTACTAATAATGAGAACAATGCATTGTGGTAGCCATCCAGTAGACTGTTCAAAGTGTTAGCGGGGTGCGTGTAACTTTGGGCTAGGGCAGGCCTTGCATTCAATGCATAGGTAAACAGTATGGGAGTACCAAATTACTAATAATGGGAAAAATGCTTTCAGGTGGCTATCCAGTAGTCTGTTCAAAGGGTTATTAGTGAGCGTTCAAATTTGGGGCAGGTCTTGCATTCACTTCATCGGCAAACAGTATGGGAGTACCAAATTACTAATAATGGGAACAATGCTTTCAGGTGTCCATCCATTGCGTTTGTTCAAAATGTTTTTGGGGTGCGTGTAGCTTTGGGGCTGGGCAGGCTTTGCATTCAACGCATAAGCAAACAGTATGGGAGTACCGAATTACTAATAATGGGAACAATGCTTTCAGGTGGTCATCCCGTTTGTGGCTTCAAAGAGGTGTTGGGGTGAGTCTAAATTTGATGCAGGGCAGGTCTTGTATGCAATGCATAAGCAAACAGTAAGGGAGTACCAACTTCCTAATAATTGGAAAATTGCTTTCAGGTGGCCCTCCTGTACGTCTCGTCAAAGGGTTAGTGGAGGACATCCAAATTTGGGGCAGGTGTTGCATTTACTGTATAGGCAAACAGTATGGGAGTTCCAGATTGTTAATAATGGGAACATTGCTTTCAGGTGACCCTCCTGTAGTCTAGTCAATTGGGTATTGGGGTGCGTCCAAATTTTGGACAGCCCTGGCACTCACTGCATACGCAATAACATGATAGGAGACCCACTGTTTAACAATGGAAACAACAATGCAAAGCTGGCTGATGGCTCTCTAAGGATAGTGAGGGCCAATTGCTGACCCTTTATGAATAGTGTAGTGAAATATGTATGTATATGGATGTATGACCAGCAGTAATTAATATCTGCCCTTAGACTGGAGGTCTTCACAAAGTTCGCAGCATATGTCATCCTGAGAAGGCAGTTTACTGTCTCCAATCTCACCGGGGGGCTTTACTGAGAACCACAAGTGGAAACATTTCACACCTCTTAGTGTCCTTGATGGAGAGATGCCAATTGCAGCATGACACCACTATCTTACTAAGAGAAAGGTCATACAACTAGTGTTCAAAGGAAAAAATAATGTATTCATTGGTAAAATAGCTAGGATCCAACCACAAACCAAGGATTAGAATACTAACATGAGAGACTGGTCTAGAAATTGGATCTCCATGTCAAATCTATAAATTAGGCCTTTACACATATAAACTTGTTCCAGTGAGGGGCAGCCTAGCTGATGTGCTCCATTTCATATTCCCTGTCCCTCGGGGACAGAGTACAAGACTGCAAAGTTCAATATTTCTGTAAGTTTTCTCCCTTTTATTTTATCACAGTTTTTGCATATTTGTATGTCACTTTTTATTACCATTTTTATATCCTTTTTATTGTTAGCACTGTACCTTTTATATTAAAGCTTAACCCCTTAACGTCCATTGACGGGCATAGCAAGACATGGCAGGATATAAGTTCCCGCCCCATGACAGGCTATGCCCGTCATGCATTTAAACTGTCACTGCGTGTAAACACGCAGTGAAAGTTCAGTGCCAACAGCTGTCATAGACAGCTGATAGGCACAGCAAGAGGTGCGGGGACCCTTGCAGTCGGTCTCCGCACCCAGAGCGCTGTGATTGGTCAGTCAATTTAACTGACCGATCACCGCATGAGCGTGCAGGAGAAGCTGAAATTTCAGCATCTCCTGCCTGATCAGTGCAGTAACAGCCAAGAGTGGGATCCGTACCGCCCCTGGCTGTTAACCCCCTGACTGCTGCGATCAAGCGTGATTGCAGTGTTCAGGGGGGAGGCAGAGGGTCAGGGGCTCCCTCTGCCTTCTGATCGGCATCCATGCGATGTAATCACGGGGCCTGATCTCTGCCATGATGACCAGGGGTTGTCATGACAACCCCCGGGTCATCCAGCTATGGAAACCCTCTGAGACCATGCTCACAGCCTCAGAAGCTTTATGCATAGGGCATAATACATTGTAATATGTAAAAAAAAAGATATAAAAATAATTTAAAAAGTCCCCTTAAAAATACACATTTTTATGTAAAAAAACAAAAAAATACACGTTTGGTATCGCCGCGTCCATAAAAATCCCATCTATAAAATTGTCACCCTAGTTAACCCCTTCAGTGAACGCTGTAAAAAAAAAAACACAAAAAAGTAGTAAATTATACTTTTTCCAAGAGGTATCATAATACTGCTTGGAAAAGTGGAATAAAACGCAATCAAAAAACGAATGGTAATAAAAATAGTATCACTGAAAGCGCCATCTTGTCCCGCATAAAACAGGCCCCCATACACCTCCATCAGCGGAAAAACAAAAAAGTTATAGCTCTCAGAATAAAGTGATGCAAAAATGATTATTTTTTCTATAAAAGTTTTTATTGTGTAAAAAGCAACAAAACATAATAAAAGATATAAATGAGGTATCGCTGTAATTGTAGTGACCCGAAGAATAAAGCTGCCTTATCAGTTTTACCACACACGGAATGGAGAAGAAGAAAAAACAATTCCTGAATTGCTGGTTTTTGTTCATTCTGCCTCCACAAAAATAGGAATAGAAAGCGATCAAAAAACATTATGCACCTGAAAATGGTACCAATAAAAACGTCAGCATGTATGGCAAAAAACACGCCCACACATGACTCTGTCGGCCGAAATAAACAAAAATTATAGCTCCCAAAATACGGCGATGCAAAAATTTCTTACAAAAAATTCTTAAATAAAGCGTCTTTTAGTGTGTGTTCTGCCTTTATACACGTTGATACGGTGTGCACTCTAGCATACAGCATAAACCACCTTCTGTCTTCCAAAATAAGCAGACTATTTTCTGTAGTCTAACTTGTTTATTGAAGAAGAGTATAGAACATGCGGTAAACCTATAAAGAATACAAACGACATGGGTAAGTATTGGGCAGATGATCACACAGCTAACACTTCTTTTCAGTGGAATGGTAGCTGTGGTCGACATCTCTGTGCTGAACGTCTCCTCGCCTATGGTAGTGAAGCTCGGGGTTGAGTCACTGGTAGTGTTGAGCATTCCGATACCGCAAGTATCGGGTATCGGCCGATATTAGCAGTATCGGAATTCCGATACTGACTTCCGATACTTTTGTCATATCGGATACCGGAATCGGAATCGGAAGTTCCCATCATGCTATGAGCCTGCTTGCTTTGATTAAGCCAATGGGAATCCTCCGAAGTGTGGGCACATCCTGTTAGGCATGTAGGCATGTTAACTATTGGCATGGCTGTGATTGGCTGCCGAAATGATGTCATGATGCACTATAAAAGCCACCGCAGCCGCCATTTCTGGTTCACTCTGCTGTGAATTCAGTTAGGGACAGGCTGCTGTAGAAGACTGTGAGGGACAGTTAGAAATAGCGATTCCACCAAACATCTAGTGCTTTACCCAGGCTACATAAACCACCACTGTAGCCTTCTTTGCCCTAGCAGCAGTGTTCACAGCTGTCTGCAAGGGCTGTGTGAGTGCAGCTCACACTGTGGAGTGGGTCCTGCAGCCACGTCAGGTTGTAGGCTGCCCAGCGTGCCTCACTGCTGCCTCATACATCTTTTAATTTTTGAGCTGCATTTTTTACATAATTTCAATCTAGTGTGCTTCCATCCGTATCCATATATACGTTGGTTGCAAACACTAGTAGTAGACAGCGGAGCCTTTCTGCAGCCTTTCAGTGCTAGTGTCCACTTTGCTGCACTGTTCACGGCTGTCTGAGAGGTCTCTGACTGTGTGTGAGTGCAGCTCACGCTGAGTAGTGTGTCCTGCAGCTACGTCTGGTTGTAGGACGCTCAGCGTGTCACTGCCTCACACATTTTTCTTTTATTGCAGCTCATTTTTTCTTCTATTAGTGTGCATCCATCCGTCTCCATCTACGGTGGTTGCAAACACTATATAGGAGTACACAGCGGAGCCTTTCTGCAGCCTGTCAGTGCCAGTGCCCACTTAGCTGCACTGTTCACGGCTGTCTGAGAGGTCTCTGACTGTGTGTGAGTGCAGCTCACGCAGAGTAGAGTGTCCTGCAGCTACGTCTGGTTGTAGGACGCTCAACGTGCGTCACTGCCTCACACATATTTGTCTTTGAGTGCAGCTCATTTTTTCTTCTCCTATTAGTGTGCATCCATCCGTATCCATCAACATTGGTTGGTTGCAAACACTATATAGGAGTAGATAGAGGAGCCTTTTTTTCTGGCTTGTGCCCTACCGGCGCAGCCAGATTAGTATTACCCAATTTTTTTGGAGCCTCATCTTTTGCATTGTAGGTTACCTGCCTGCATTGTAATAGCTCCAAAAAGTTGGTGATACTATCAGTTTCAATTCTTTGTTCACATACTTTGAGTTTGTTTACAACAAAGAAACCACAAAAAAAGTTCACCAAACACTACATTTGGAACTTGTGTAGGCCACATCAGCTCCTATTAAAGTGTAGTCCACACACACACACTTCATAAAATTAGTGTTTCTTGTACCTGTAACCAGCTGTTCAGGAATAAGAACACTAAGGCCCCCCTTTGTACTTTTCTGCCTATCTTAAGCAGTCTGGCAAGATGAAGAAGGCAGGGAGTAAGGCGCGTGGGCGTGGAGTTTCAGCAGGGAGAGGACGTGGGGATTCTGCAGGGAGAGGACGTGGGGATTCTGGGCCTGCTGCGGGCACCAGTGGATCAGCATCCCCCAGTTTTAGCAGGCAACAGTCCTTTATGCACAGCTTTGTAGGACCTCAACGTACCCCACTGCTGCGGGAGGAACAAATTGAAGCCGTTGTCGGATGGATGGCAGCTAACGCATCGACTTCAATTACTTCCACAGCCTCTCAGGACCAGAGCACCGAAGAGCAACCATCTGTCTCTTCACCACCTGCCAAAGTGCCCAGGCAGTCAGAGAGACATGGACAGGAGCCATCACAGTCTCTACTTCTGTTCTCGGAATCTGTTGGCTTGGAAAGAGGGGGCCAGCCAAGCAGCATTCCTGAATGTGAAGAAGAGGGAGTATGCAGTGATGCGCAACTTCTTTGTCCCTCTGAATCTGAAGAGGCGAGTGGGCCAGTGCCTATGGTCAGCACACCTCAGTACGCATCAGATGATGACGAGACTCAGTTGCCACTTTCTGGTGCGTACGGTGCTGGCGAGACAACCCCGGAGAAGCAGCTGTTTGAAGAGGGGAGGGAAGATGATGAGGTCCTTGACCCATCATGACGTGAAGAACAGGAAGGTGGTGGGAGCAGCTCGGAGGAAGAGATTCCCCTACCGGCCAAAACAGGAGGCAGAGGGAGGGGGAAGACTTGGTTGCCTGTACCCTCCACTTCGGCACCCGTTAGGAGCATTCCTCATTCCAAAGGCAAAACGGGCGCTCCCAAGACTTGCAGTGCGTGGTCCTTTTTTGACACAGTTGCAGATGACATTTGCTTTGTCAAATGCAAGCTGTGTCATCAGATAGTCAAAAGAGGGAGAAATGTCAGCAACCTCAATACCACAAATATGTGGAAACATGTGCGCACCAAGCACGAGTTGGAGTTGCAGAGACACCCTGAAGACGTAGGCCAACGTACAGCACCACCTACCACCTCTTCAGTTCGTGTTGGGGCCTCTTCCTCCAGCTCACACACTGCTGGTTCGGCTTCCTCACAGGATCGCCAAGGAAGAACCTCTGCCACTGTTGTCCGGAGACCCTGTCAGATTCCACCCATAGCAGCACGTTCCCATCCATCACAGCCATCGCTAGCACAGGCATGGGATAAAAGGCGCCCTTACTCGGCAAACCATCCCCGAGCACAGTCTCTGAATGCTGGCATTGCCAAACTTCTGTCAGTTGAAATGCTGTCATTCAGGCTGGTGGACACTGACACCTTCCGGGACTTAATGGCATTGGCAGTCCCCCAATACAACGTGCCCAGCCGCTTTTTTTTCAGCAGGCGAGCCGTCCCTGCCCTGCAGAAACATGTTGAGGGCAAAATAAAACATGCGCTACTAAACGCCATTAGTAGCAAGGTCCACCTGACCACCGATGCGTGGACCAGTAACCATGGACAGGGACGATACCTTTCCCTCACTGCCCACTGGGTCAATGTTGTGGAGCCGGGTACAGATCTGGAGAGTGGCGCTGTACGTGTTCTTCCAACGCCACGGATTGCAGGACTCCAGTCTGTACACATAGACTCCTCCTCCTACTCAAGTTCCTCAGAAACAGCAGAGCAGGAGCCTGTTACGACCGATATGAGCACAGCCGTGGCCAAACGTCAACAGGCTGTACTCAAATTAATTTCTTTGGGGAATCGAAGCCACACAGCACAGGAGCTCTGGAATGCTATCAAGCAGGAGAGCGATGTGTGGTTTGGGCCAGCGAATCTCCAGCCGGGCTTGGTAGTGTGTGACAATGGCCGAAATCTGGTGGCAGCTCTTGGCCTAGGCAACCTCACACACATCCCATGTCTGGCACATGTGCTTAACTTGGTCGTGCAGAGCTTTCTGAGGGACTATCCGGATCTTGATGCACTGTTGCACAAGGTCCGCATAGAGTGCGCTCACTTGCGGCGTTCCAGCACGGCAAGATCGCGCCTCGCTGCTCTGCAGCGACGATTTGGCCTTCCGGAACATCGCATCATATGTGACCTACCCACCCGGTGGAATTCAACGTTACATATGTTGGAGCGGTTGTGTGAGCAGCAGGCAGCAGTCATGGAGTACCAGCTGCATCAGGCGCAAACAAGTCGCATTGTGCGCCGTTCACACTTCAGCACCATTGAGTGGGCCTCTATGAAGGACATCTGCCTCGTTTTCCGTGCCTTCGATGAATCCACGCGGATGGCGAGTGCAGATGATGCATTAGTCAGCATGACTGTCCCCCTTATCTGCCTGCTTCAACAAACACTGCAAGCACTAAGGGATGAGGTTTCGGAAGAGGTGGAGGATGAGGAGTCCCAAATGCCATCTGCTTCTGGACAGTCTGCGCTACATGTTTCCTCACAAAGGCCTAGGCAGGGGACACTTTGTGAGGAGGATGAGGTGGAGTCGATGGAGGAGGAAGACATCTCTCCAGAGGAGGGAGGTACACAAACCTCTACTCAGTATGTACAGCGAGGGTGGGGTGATGCAGAGCAGGCCGAGGTCACGCCTCAAACAGGGGACAGCGGTTCTTTGGCAGTTGGGAGTCTGCAGCACATGGTTGATTTCATGCTGCAGTGCCTGAGAAACGACCGCCGCATCACCCACATTCTCGTCTCGGCTGATTATTGGGTGTACACCCTCCTAGATCCTCGCTACCGGGACAGCGTACAAAGGCTCATACCAACGTTGAACCGGGAGCGTAAACTGCGGGAGTACGAAGAGTCACTGGTGCAGTCCATAATGTTTTCCATTCCACCCGACAGCATTGTTGCTAGTGCTTTACAAAGCAGCTCTGTGCGTCGAGGCAGTGGAGGAAACTCTGCACAAAGAGGGAGCAGAGGCAGCGCCGCAGCACAAGGCAAGACCACTATGGCCCAAATGTGGCAAAGTTTTGTGTGTCCACCACAATTGTCTACACCATCAGCGACGCCTCGAGTCAGCAGGAGGCAACGCTTCCGTCAGATGGTGTCAGACTACATGTCTTGCCCTGTCACTGTACTCCCAGATGGCTCTTCCCCCTTCAAGTTTTGGGTCTCTAAGCTGGATACATGGCCAGAGCTTAGCCAGTATGCATTGGAGGTGCTGGCTTGCCCTGCTGCCAGTGTATTATCGGAACGTGTCTTTAGTGCCGCAGGTGGTGTACTAACAGACCGTCGCACGCGACTATCTTCCGATAATGTTGACCGGCTGACTTTTCTGAAAATGAACACGGCCTGGATCTCCAAAGACTTTGCCATTCCTCTTACAGACTAAATTAGTGGTTGTCAACTGTATCCAGGTCTGCTGGTGTGTTCATTTTTCTACCACCTGAACTATAATCCCTGTGCTTCAACACAGCCAGTTGTCGCTCAGATGTGTCGTCTGCACAGAGAAACACACTAGCTCCTGTGTTAGTGGGGTTCAGTAACGCCAGCTGATCCCCTGCTGTGTGGATGGCAAAGTCACCAGCTCCATCAACATTCAAACCACTACTGATTTTTAACCGTGCCCAACTTAGGTCTCTGGCTCCACTGTCTCTACTATTTCCCCTGGCCTCCAACCCCACCATCTACATCTCTGAAGTGGCGTCAGCACAATCTACACTTGTTCCTGTGTTCCTGTGGCTCAGTCCCATCAGTTTATCCCCTGATGTGTGTCCGGCAAGGTCTCCTGCTCTGTCCACATTCCCATAACCAGTAGTGGGAATGAGGACAGAGCTGGCGAACTTGCCGGACAAACATCAGGGGATAAACTGACGGGACTGAGCACCAGTAACACAGGAACAAGTGTAGATTGTGCTGACGCCACTTCAGAGATGTAGCTGGCGGGGTTGGAGGACAGGGTAAATAGTAGAGACAGTGGAGCCAGAGGCCTAAGTGGAGCATGGTTAGAATCAGTAGTAGTCAACAACCTCCATAAAAACCGCTGCCCATTGGCCTCTGCATGGGGCATGCGTAATCCTGGGCTCCAACAGTGTCAGTTGGTGTTCAGAAGTGTCGTCTCCACAGAGCCAAACACATTCGTTCAAGTGTTAGTGGGGTTCAGCACTGCCAGCTGTTCCCCTGCTGTGGAGATGGCAAGTCTCCTGCTGCCTTCACCTGCCAAAAGCAACAGGCCCCAGCCTGCTCCTTGCCTAATCCTGGGCTCCAACAGCATCAGTTGGTGTTCAGAAGTGTCGTCTCCACAGAGCCAAACACATTCGTTCAAGTGTTAGTGGGGTTCAGCACTGCCAGCTGTTCCCCTGCTGTGGAGATGGCAAGTCTCCTGCTGCCTACACCTGCCAAAATCCAGTAGGCCCCAGCCTGCTCCTCGCCTAATGCTGGGCTCCAACAGCGTCAGTTGGTGTTCAGAAGTGTCATCTCCACAGAGCCAAACACATTCGTTCAAGTGTTAGTGGGGTTCAGCACTGCCAGCTGTTCCCCTGCTGTGGAGATGGCAAGTCTCCTGCTGCCTTCACCTGCCAAAAGCAACAGGCCCCAGCCTGCTCCTCGATTAATCCTGGGCTCCAACAGCGTCAGTTGGTGTTCAGAAGTGTCGTCTCCACAGAGCCAAACACATTCGTTCAAGTGTTAGTGGGGTTCAGCACTGCCAGCTGTTCCCCTGCTGTGGAGATGGCAAGTCTCCTGCTGCCTTCACCTGCCAAAAGCAACAGGCCCCAGCCTGCTCCTCGCCTAATCCTGGGCTCCAACAGCATCAGTTGGTGTTCAGAAGTGTCGTCTCCACAGAGCCAAACACATTCGTTCAAGTGTTAGTGGGGTTCAGCACTGCCAGCTGTTCCCCTGCTGTGGAGATGGCAAGTCTCCTGCTGCCTTCACCTGCCAAAAGCAACAGGCCCCAGCCTGCTCCTCGCCTAATCCTGGGCTCCAACAGCATCAGTTGGTGTTCAGAAGTGTCGTCTCCACAGAGCCAAACACATTCGTTCAAGTGTTAGTGGGGTTCAGCACTGCCAGCTGTTCCCCTGCTGTGGAGATGGCAAGTCTCCTGCTGCCTTCACCTGCCAAAAGCAACAGGCCCCAGCCTGCTCCTCGCCTAACCCTGGGCTCCAACAGCGTCAGATGGTGTTCAGAAGTGTCATCTCCACAGAGCCAAACACATTCGTTCAAGTGTTAGTGGGGTTCAGCACTGACAGCTGTTCCCCTGCTGTGGAGATGGCAAGTCTCCTGCTGCCTACACCTTCCAAACTCCAGTAGGCCCCAGCCTGCTCCTCGCCTAATCCTGGGCTCCAACAGCGTCAGTTGGTGTTCAGAAGTGTCATCTCCACAGAGCCAAACACATTCGTTCAAGTGTTAGTGGGGTTCAGCACTGCCAGCTGTTCCCCTGCTGTGGAGATGGCAAGTCTCCTGCTGCCTTCACCTGCCAAAAGCAACAGGCCCCAGCCTGCTCCTCGCCTAATCCTGGGCTCCAACAGCGTCAGTTGGTGTTCAGAAGTGTCGTCTCCACAGAGCCAAACACATTCGTTCAAGTGTTAGTGGGGTTCAGCACTGACAGCTGTTCCCCTGCTGTGGAGATGGCAGTCTCTTCTGCTGTCTCCGCATTCCAAAGACAGTAGGCCTCTGCCTACACCCTCCTATTTCCTGGGCTTCAACACAGCCAGTTGTAGCTCGGAAGTGCCGTCCACACGGAAAGAGACACTTGCTCCCGTGTCTCAGTGGGGTTCAGTAACGTCAGCTGATCCCCTGCTGTGTGGATGGCAGTCTCTCCTGCTGTCACCACATTCCAAATACAGTAGGCCTCTGCCTACACCCTCCTATTTCCTGGGCTTCAACACAGCCAGTTGTAGCTCGGAAGTGCCGTCCACACGGAAAGAGACACTTGCTCCCGTGTCTCAGTGGGGTTCAGTAACGTCAGCTGATCCCCTGCTGTGTGGATGGCAGTCTCTCCTGCTGTCACCACATTCCAAATACAGTAGGCCTCTGCCTACACCCTCCTATTTCCTGGGCTTCAACACAGCCAGTTGAAGCTCGGAAGTGCCGTCCACACGGAAAGAGACACTTGCTCCCGTGTCTCAGTGGGGTTCAGTAACGTCAGCTGATCCCCTGCTGTGTGGATGGCAGTCTCTCCTGCTGTCACCACATTCCAAATACAGTAGGCCTCTGCCTACACCCTCCTATTTCCTGGGCTTCAACACAGCCAGTTGTAGCTCGGAAGTGCCGTCCACACGGAAAGAGACACTTGCTCCCGTGTCTCAGTGGGGTTCAGTAACGTCAGCTGATCCCCTGCTGTGTGGATGGCAGTCTCTCCTGCTGTCACCACATTCCAAATACAGTAGGCCTCTGCCTACACCCTCCTATTTCCTGGGCTTCAACACAGCCAGTTGTAGCTCGGAAGTGCCGTCCACACGGAAAGAGACACTTGCTCCCGTGTCTCAGTGGGGTTCAGTAACGTCAGCTGATCCCCTGCTGTGTGGATGGCAGTCTCTCCTGCTGTCACCACATTCCAAATACAGTAGGCCTCTGCCTACACCCTCCTATTTCCTGGGCTTCAACACAGCCAGTTGTAGCTCGGAAGTGCCGTCCACACGGAAAGAGACACTTGCTCCCGTGTCTCAGTGGGGTTCAGTAACGTCAGCTGATCCCCTGCTGTGTGGATGGCAGTCTCTCCTGCTGTCACCACATTCCAAATACAGTAGGCCTCTGCCTACACCCTCCTATTTCCTGGGCTTCAACACAGCCAGTTGTAGCTCGGAAGTGCCGTCCACACGGAAAGAGACACTTGCTCCCGTGTCTCAGTGGGGTTCAGTAACGTCAGCTGATCCCCTGCTGTGTGGATGGCAGTCTCTCCTGCTGTCACCACATTCCAAATACAGTAGGCCTCTGCCTACACCCTCCTATTTCCTGGGCTTCAACACAGCCAGTTGTAGCTCGGAAGTGCCGTCCACACGGAAAGAGACACTTGCTCCCGTGTCTCAGTGGGGTTCAGTAACGTCAGCTGATCCCCTGCTGTGTGGATGGCAGTCTCTCCTGCTGTCACCACATTCCAAATACAGTAGGCCTCTGCCTACACCCTCCTATTTCCTGGGCTTCAACACAGCCAGTTGTAGCTCGGAAGTGCCGTCCACACGGAAAGAGACACTTGCTCCCGTGTCTCAGTGGGGTTCAGTAACGTCAGCTGATCCCCTGCTGTGTGGATGGCAGTCTCTCCTGCTGTCACCACATTCCAAATACAGTAGGCCTCTGCCTACACCCTCCTATTTCCTGGGCTTCAACACAGCCAGTTGTAGCTCGGAAGTGCCGTCCACACGGAAAGAGACACTTGCTCCCGTGTCTCAGTGGGGTTCAGTAACGTCAGCTGATCCCCTGCTGTGTGGATGGCAGTCTCTCCTGCTGTCACCACATTCCAAATACAGTAGGCCTCTGCCTACACCCTCCTATTTCCTGGGCTTCAACACAGCCAGTTGTAGCTCGGAAGTGCCGTCCACACGGAAAGAGACACTTGCTCCCGTGTCTCAGTGGGGTTCAGTAACGTCAGCTGATCCCCTGCTGTGTGGATGGCAGTCTCTCCTGCTGTCACCACATTCCAAATACAGTAGGCCTCTGCCTACACCCTCCTATTTCCTGGGCTTCAACACAGCCAGTTGTAGCTCGGAAGTGCCGTCCACACGGAAAGAGACACCTGCTCCCGTGTCTCAGTGGGGTTCAGTAACGTCAGCTGATCCCCTGCTGTGTGGATGGCAGTCTCTCCTGCTGTCACCACATTCCAAATACAGTAGGCCTCTGCCTACACCCTCCTATTTCCTGGGCTTCAACACAGCCAGTTGTAGCTCGGAAGTGCCGTCCACACGGAAAGAGACACTTGCTCCCGTGTCTCAGTGGGGTTCAGTAACGTCAGCTGATCCCCTGCTGTGTGGATGGCAGTCTCTCCTGCTGTCACCACATTCCAAATACAGTAGGCCTCTGCCTACACCCTCCTATTTCCTGGGCTTCAACACAGCCAGTTGTAGCTCGGAAGTGCCGTCCACACGGAAAGAGACACTTGCTCCCGTGTCTCAGTGGGGTTCAGTAACGTCAGCTGATCCCCTGCTGTGTGGATGGCAGTCTCTCCTGCTGTCACCACATTCCAAATACAGTAGGCCTCTGCCTACACCCTCCTATTTCCTGGGCTTCAACACAGCCAGTTGTAGCTCGGAAGTGCCGTCCACACGGAAAGAGACACTTGCTCCCGTGTCTCAGTGGGGTTCAGTAACGTCAGCTGATCCCCTGCTGTGTGGATGGCAGTCTCTCCTGCTGTCACCACATTCCAAATACAGTAGGCCTCTGCCTACACCCTCCTATTTCCTGGGCTTCAACACAGCCAGTTGTAGCTCGGAAGTGCCGTCCACACGGAAAGAGACACTTGCTCCCGTGTCTCAGTGGGGTTCAGTAACGTCAGCTGATCCCCTGCTGTGTGGATGGCAGTCTCTCCTGCTGTCACCACATTCCAAATACAGTAGGCCTCTGCCTTCACCCTCCTATTTCCTGGGCTTCAACACAGCCAGTTGTAGCTCGGAAGTGCCGTCCACACGGAAAGAGACACTTGCTCCCGTGTCTCAGTGGGGTTCAGGAATGTCAGCTGATCCCCTGCTGTGTGGATGGCAAAGTCTCCTGCTGCCTACACAGTCGTACTACTACTGATTTTTAACCGTGCTCCAATTAGGCCTGTGGCTCCACTGTCTCTCGTATTTCCCCTGTCCTCCAACCCTGCCAGTTACAGCTCCGAAGTGGCGTCTGCACAATCCACACTTGTTCCTGTGTTACAGGTGTTCAGTCCGGTCAGTTAATCCCCTGATGTGTGTCCGGCAATGTCGCCTGCTCTGTCCACATTCCCATAACTAGTTGCCGGACACACATCAGGGGATTAACTGACCGGACTGAACACCTGTAACACAGGAACAAGTGTGGATTGTGCAGACGCCACTTCGGAGATGTAACTGGCGAAGTTGGAGGACAGGGGAAATACGAATATCAGTGAAGCCACAGGCCTAAGTGGAGCTTGGTTAAAATTAGTAGAAGTCTACAACCGATCTTAAAATTTCTTCAATGCAGCCTCAGCCTGCTCCGTGCTTGTCCCTGGGCTTCAACACAGCCAGTTGTTGCTCGGAAGTGCCGTCTTCACAGAGTAAAACACTAGCTCCTGTGTTTGTGGGGTTCAGTAACGTCAGCTGTTCCCCTGCTGTTTTGATGGCAATCTGTCCTGCTGCCTCCCAATTGACAGCACATCAGGCCTCAGCCTGCTAAGTGCTTGTCCCTGGACTCCAACATCGCCAGTTGCTGCTCATAACTGACTTTGGCACGGGTACTCCCTCCTGCCCAGCTTGGTTCCAGCCCTGCCTGCTGTTTCCGGGAAGTGTCAATGTCAGTTTGCCACCCCAAGTTGCCATGTCGTGTTGCGGTTGGGTTAGCCGAGGCTAGGGTGCCAGCAGTTTAGGTGCTTCCTATGTGGACTGCGGGTTCTGGTAAGAAAGGCTTGTTCCGTAGTGCCAGTAGGACAAGCACCCCCTGTAGGACTGTGTGATTCGGTAACTGCGGCCAGCTTGCGGCATGCCAACTTTGCTTTTCAGGGGTAACTTCAGCTGCCCCTCCGGGTTCCAGCACCGTCAGCTGGTTCTCGTCAGAGCCTTTGGCCTAGGTGCCTCCATCTCGGTATCCGAGTTCCGGCAACGTCTGCTGGTCCTTGGTAGTGCTTTGTAGCACAGGTACCTCCTGCTTAGTAACCGGGTTCCAGCACCGTCAGCTGGTCCTCGGTAGTGCCATTGGCTCTTGTTCCTTCTGCTGCCCCTCCGGGTGCCAGTACCGTCAGCTGGTTCAAGAGGACAAAGAACAGGAAGACAACCACCAAGATGCAGAACAACAAGAGAGAGAAGACAAAGAAGCATAAAAAAACAAAGCAGAAGAACATTAAGCATAAGACTAATACTCTGAGCAAATGATATTATCTTATTTATAAGCAGAAGAAGACTAAGCAGTGTATGGGGGTGATTCCGTTCCTCCTCGTGGTGCCCCTGGAAAAGGCCTGCTGCTGCAGGCCAAACTGAACGCGGACAAATCCTGTTGTAAATCTTTTGTGAAAGGCAGAACGGAAGGTGTAAACTTCTAACTTTTCTAGATAACAACTACAGGAATGCCTGACACAAACAAGAATATGATGAAGAAGAATAGGAAGAAGATGAAGAAGTTGAATATGTAGAATAATAATTGTTGAATAAGAAGAATATGAAGAATGTAAGAAAAGGAAGAAGAAGAAGAATGTAAAAAAAGGAAGTAGAAGAATTTAAAAAAAGGAAGAAGAAGAAGAATGTAAAAAAAGGAATAAGAAGAAGAATGTAAAAAAAGGAAGTAGAAGAATGTAAAAAAAGGAAGAAGAAGAAGAAGAATGTAGAAGAAGAAGAAGAAGAAGAAGAAGAAGAAGAAGAAGAAGAAGAAGAAGAAGGTAAAAAAAGGAAGAAGAATAAGAAAGAAGAAGAAAGAAGAAAGAAGAAGAAAGAAGAAAGAAGAAGAAGACATACATGTCTGGCAAAATATAAATGAGGCTAACATAGTCAATATCTTTGTAACTCCTAACGTCTTTAAAAAAAAAGTTTAATTCCTGCTATTCCATTTGATTGGGCTAAACCTCTATGGCTTTAATGTCTCCTCCACCTCCCACAATACATTCTACATTATTCTTAGTTGTTTTTCTTCATGTAGAATTAACCTACAAGGAAAGAAAGGGTTTTTTTTAATTCCGATATTTTGGCCCCATTGACTTGCATTAGTTCCCGGTATCGGAATCGGCGATACCGATACTTTTTTTTAAGATCGGCCGATCCATTCCGATCCGATATTTTCAAGTATCGGCTGGTATCGCTCAACTCTAGTCACTGGTAATCAGCATAGACTGATCGATATGATGGGTCAGGGCTGTCATCTACGCCGGAATGTTGATGGATGTATTCTGCAATGCGCTATGCTGGATCTTGCTGCTCTAGATCTGGTCCGAGAATGCTGCTGCGTCTCTCAGAATCGGGATTCTTCATAGCTTCCAGATACTCTGCTTTAGCTATTGCAGCTGCTGTCTCTTTGAGTGCTGCAAGTTTTTCTAGAGAGGCTCATAGGCGTGCACTTTACGCCTCTTGCTCTGCCTGCAAGCACGCGGATTCCGCTTCTTTCTCTGCCTGCAAACATGCGGCTTCCATATCTTGCTCTGCCTGCAGATGCACCCTCGCTGCTTCTTGCTCTGCCTACAAACGTACCCTCACTGCCTCTCTCTGACTGAAAATGTGCGGTTTCCGTATCTTGCTCTGCCTACAGACGAGCTCTGCTTGTCTCAGCTTTAGATGCATCTCTCGTTCGGCAAAGGAGGATCTCGCTTTGGCTGCTTCGGCCTCGGCATGAGCGACAGCAGCGAGCTCTGACATTGATGACCTGCCAGAACTTGCTCATGACCTCGTTTTGATTGAGGATGTGCTGTTTCGAGACATTGTGCGCTTAGCCGTGTACTGCTGAGTATATTTGCGGGAAACAGTTTATGCACGGCGGCTTCAGCATGGTGGGAATGATGAAGCACTTAATGGTGGGCTGCATTCTTGGTACTTGTGACTGTATGGCGGCCGCTGCAGTATCCGAAGGCAGTTTGGTGTAGGTACAAGCAGCTCCTAAAGTCGTATTCACTATCGCAGGCGTCTAGCTTCTGTTTTACTGCTCTGCATTCATACATGTTGACACGGTGTGCACTCTAGCATACAGCATAAACCACCTTCTCTCTTCCAAAATAAGCAGATTGCTTTCTGTAGTCTAACTTGTTTATTGGAGAAGCGAATAGAACATGCGATAAAACTATAAAGAATACAAATGACATGGGTAAGTATTGGGCAGATGATCACACAGCTAACACAATTACAGGAATTATACAGTGTGTGCAAACTTTACATAGAAATACACAGGTGTCTAATTAGATCTGCTGTGTACTGGCTGCCATACAGTTAATAACATCTCTGAACAAAACTGCATTGCAAGAAAGATATTAATCTTACCAGATATTTTTTACCCAGATAACGAACTCAAGTAGGGGAGTTAACATGAGGACAGATAAACATGTGTGTCCTTATGAAATACAGGAAGAAAATGGCATCTTCCTTATCCCAGAATACATTGCTTCATTCAGACAATGCATTTCTTCAATCCCATAGTGCAACACTTCTGTTGAAGACACAGGCTGTAAATGCTATTTAAGACACAGCTATAAATTCAGTCACCACTAGATGGTGCTAAGTAAACCAGAATGATACAAACATATTTGCCCTGTATTCAGAGGGCAGAACACTCCCTGCTTGCCATTAACTAATGCCACTTCATTTTCCAGGTTTGGAGCAGTAAAGGCATGCTTGCAGTGGTGCTATCCTTTACAAGACTTCTGTCTGGTGGGTGATGTTGACTTGTAAGACTGAGCCACATGGATTAATCAAGCAATAGCACAAACAAGCGAGTTCCAGGTTGATTTGAGGTGATTGTCTGAAGTCACCGTACTTAAAGCAGATATCTGAGGATGGAACCCTTCATCTGCATCTGGATCTACCAGTTCAAAGGTGTCTGATTTGTCACTGTAAGGCATTGAATGGTATAAGAATGCAGGGCAAGTAAACCAGGTTGTGTCCCTAAGGTGTCTAGATTGAACAGATCTAGTTGCGTTGTCTGCAGGAATGTGGTGTGTGGACACATAGTGCCACTGTCTAGGGCAAGTGGATTTCCTTATCCTTAGCACCCGATTGCTGACGTAAATGTAAAAGCATCGAGATTCATTGCAAATGTACCCAAGCACTACCTTGCTGTCTGAGTAGAACTCAACGTCCTTGATTTCCAGGTCAATTTCAGCCGAGACAAATTCAGCTAACTCTACTGCTAGCACAGCCGCACATAGTTGCAGTCTGGGTATTGTGTGCTCCTGGACTGGCGCTAATTTTGTCCAGCTCATAACAAGCCTTACATGGTATTGTTCCATGATGTCAGTAGTTTTCAGATATGATACTGCTGCAATCGCTTTGGTTGAGGCATCGCAGAAGATACAGAGCCTTTGCGTCTTGACTTCTGTTGATGGCACAGAAGAGTATGGTTGTGCCACGTAAAGATCTGACAAGGCTTCTAAAGATTTCTTCCATCTTACCCACAAATCTCTCTTCTCCTTGGGAAGCGGATCATCCTATTCAGACATCTCTTGGGTGAAGTCTCTCAACATCATTTTACCTTGGATAGTTACAGGGGCTACAAATCCTAGAGGATTGTGCAGGCTGTTTATCATGGACAGGACCCCTCTTCGTGTGAAAGTTTTTTCATCTTCGTTGATCCGAAAGGTAAATGCATTTCTCTTCAAATCCCAGAGCGAACCAAGGCTCCATTGCATGGAAAGTAAGTCTGTGTCTAAATCCAAGTCTTTTTGATCAGTCGAGTAATCTTGAGAAAGAAAAAGGCTGCCATAATTTTTTGGCTGTTGGAAGCAATTTTGTGCAGCCTCAAAATGGACAAAGCGAGCATTTCTTGTGTCCTCCTTAGGAGACTGACTGCCGATTCATCTGTGGGTGTGGATTTCAAGCAGTTGTCCACGTATAAATCCTTCTCCACACACGATCTAACATCCGACCCGTACTTTGCTTCGCCCTCTCTGGCTGAATGTCTAAGACCATAGATGGCGACAGCAGGGGAAGGGCCTTTCCCGAAGATGTGTACTTTCATCCGTTACTCCCCGAAGTCTTTGTAGGGGTCATTATCGCGGTACCAGAAAAACCACAAATAGTTTCTATGTTCTTTTTTGACAAGGAAGCAATGAAACTTCTGTTGTATGTCAGCCATGAATGCCACTGCATCTTTGCGAAAATGAAGTACTCCTAGAAGTCTGTTGTTGAGGTCTGGGCAGGACAAAAAGACATCATTTAGCGAGACACCTTCAGAACTGGCGCTTAAGTCAAATAAAACTCTTATCTGACCAGGTTTTTTAGGATGATACATGCCAAAAATGGGTAGATACCAACATTCCTCAGAATCTTGAAGTACAGGTGCAATTTCTGCATGGCCATTCTGAAGTATTCTCTCCATGAAGGCAAAGAAGTGCTCTCTCATTTCAGGTGCCTTCTGAAATTTGCATTTGAGGGAGACAAATCGACCATAGACAGGTTCTCTGTTGTTGAGTAAGTGTTGCCTCTGGGGTTTAAACGGTAGAGGGGCCATCCAAATCTTTGACTCATCTCTTACCATCTCTCGATCCATGATGTCCAAAAAAAGTCTGTCTTCTATGGACATTGCTACCTTGTTGTCTTCTCTTGTTCTGTGGAAAACTGTGCACCCTATGTGATTTTGGTCACCGTCACATGTGTGGTCTTCACAGGAAGGATCAGCTAGCGGACAAGGTAGAGGAGCATTGGGTGGCAAATCTTTTACCAGGAAGCTACTCTTACATGGCTGGAAGAGAGAAGGACGTCCATTTTCAAGAGTATTGGTAAGCATGCTGTCAACTAAGGCCGGCTTGTGTGCTCCTCCTAGGCAGATGTCTCCTATGATGACCCATCCAAGGTCGTGCCTCTGTGCGTAAGGAGCATTCCTGGAGCAGTTTATACATTCTCTAGCCTTGTGGACTTGTAGTATATCTCTTCCCAGAAGTGAAGCTATTGGAGTTCCTGGATCCATCTTAGGTATCAGGTGGGCTATACATTTTAGATGGGGGTGATGTGTCGCCACTTCCCGTGAAGGTATTTCTGACCTGTTGTCAGGAATCTGGTTGCACTCCAGGATGGTCGGTAGTGATAGGCAGGTTTGGCCATTTATGGACTCCAGCTTGTATCCAGCTGCTTTTCTCCCTGCTGTCTCAACGGTACCTGAACATGTTCTCAGGGTGTAGGGAGAACCAGGGCCTACAATGCTGAAGTTGCCAAAGAAGATTGACCTGGCTAGGGACCTGTTACGTTGGTCATCCAGGATTGTGTATATCTTGAGGTCTTTGTCCTTGCGGCCTGCAGGATAGACTCGAACAGGGCAGATTTTTGAACAGAACCTTCTTCCTGTGAGTCCCTTACAGATCTCTATACATTTAGAGCTGACCTCAGAGGTGTCTTCGTCGGTGTCTTTCTGCTTCTCATTGTGCTCCTCTGCTTGTGACAACACTCGTGGAGTTGATCCAGGGTGCATGGCTGAATTGTGATCCGTGCTGCTGCATTCTGCACATTTCACACTAGCTTCACAGTTCCTGTTGAAGTGAGAGGTTGTGGCACAACATTTGAAGCAGATGTTATTCTCCTTGAGGAAACCTTTGCTTTCCTCTAAAGACTTCTCCCTGAAGGCTCTGCATTTTAAAAGAAGATGTAGTTTCTTGCGTAGAGGGCAATGTTTACTGACATCCTGAGGCTTGCTCTCATCTGGAGGAGGTTTATTCACATTGTGGGGAGGGCCTGTGGAAATAATGTTAGTTTTGTAGACTGCCACGGGTGTCCTACTGGGTTTGACACAGGGGGCAGTGGAACACGATAGAGTAAAATCAAAACTAGGGTCATTTCTAATCCTAGATTGCTTGGTCACAAAATCTACAAATACAATGAAAGGAGGGAATGATACATTAGGATTTTGTTTATACCGTGAACCACATGTAATCCACTTTTATTGTAGGTTGTAAGGAAGGTTCTGTACTATCGGATTGACACCCTTAGCGGTGTCTAAGAATACAAATCCGGGCAAATCTCATTCCTCCTGGGCAATCTGTAACTCTATCAATAAATCACTCAAATCTCTAAGCCAGGGGTGGGGAATCTTTTTACTGCCAAGGGCCATTTGGATATTTATACCATCCTTCGGGGGCCGTACATGCTCCGCCCACAAAGTACATTCAGACTCTGGCACTGGTGTCATGACGTAATCTTTCATTGCATGCCCTTCAATGTTCATTAGTGAACACTGCGTGTGTGTGCCAACAGAGCAAGAAGAAATTGAATTTGTGGCAATCAAAATACAGCTCCTTGCTCAAGAATGCGGTCCCTGAAAATCTGCCCTTGGGGCCTGATAAAAGGTCATCGAGGGCCGTAAATGGCCTTGGGGCCTGAGGTGTTAGGGTCGGCGGAACGCACCAGATATAAATAATGGAAGGCGCGTTCGCCGCCCGGGGTCCACCGTGCGGTAGATGACAAGACCGCTGCTGGACAATGGCAGATACGCTAGAAGTGCGATACAGCGCTCGGGTTAACGTCACCCGAGAGCCTGAGAGCGGACTCTGTTTAGTCACAGAGACGCCAAAGTATGAACTAGACGTAAAGGCTGAACCTGTTAGCTGCACAGGTCAGCCGGCGTGTGGCGTCGCAGCCGCGAACACCAAAAGCTGCTACTACTGCAGCGCGGCCGTAACTGAAGCCGCTAAGCGACGATGCCGGAGGAGCCGGGCACCGACGGACGCTAGTGTAGGTGAGGAAGGCTCAGTGGCGTGTAGCCTGCCACAATCTGGAGCTGACTAACCCAACATACTGTCACCATTCGTAATATCCGAGGGAAGGGGTTTCATAATAAGTCAGACACCAGTCCATGCATCCATCACCATACACACAGCATAATATGCTACACTAGCGCATGGCCGAGCCGCCATGCAGGCTTTTTATAGCCATGCGCTTCCGGGACCTTCCAGTACTATAGGAAGGACCAATCAGATCCGACATAGGACCTTCACATGTGACCCCTGCTCTCCACTGAGAGGACAAGTTGCGGGCATGCCCAGTCGCACGGCGCGAGGACTTAGCCTCTAGAGCAGTTCCCTGCAAAGCAGGTTGCGTTATCATTGCTGCACCAGAGGTGGCAGCAACATCCAGGCTCACAGAACGAGTCTGCGGGGAATGCCTGGTTTGCCGAGATTGCTGAGCAAGAGTCCGAGCGGTCGGAGGAGAATGGGAGACCGCAGGATGTCTGGCTCTGGATTCCCGCTGTGCAGTGCCAGGAATCCGACGCCTAACATTACCCCCCCTCCTAGGGCCCCCCCCTCTCTGATCCTCACTGCGCTCAAAGGCCGCGATCAGGAGCGGTGCGTGAATATTTTCCACCGGCTCCCAGGTCCAAGCCTCGGGCCCATGACCCTTCCAGTCCACCAAATAAAATTTTTTGCCACGGACAAACCTGCGCCCCACTATGGCGTTAACCTCAAACTCATCAGACGATAAGTCTGATGACCCGGCAGATGACTCAGAAAACCGGACCATGTGAACTGGTTTGAGGAGGGACACATGGAACACGTCCGAAATGGCCAAATGTGGAGGTAGAGCCAGGCGGTAGACCACCGAGCTAAGTCGCTCGAGGACCTTGAATGGTCCAATGTATCGCGGTGCGAACTTGGGAGACTCAACCCGCAGTTTAATGTTTCGGGTGGAGAGCCATACCATGTCGCCAGGGGAGAAGCTTGGCGCAGGCCGCCGATGCATGTCGGCGGACGCCCTCATCCTTTCTTTAGATGCCCGGATAGCATCCTGAGTGCGATCCCAAATGTCCCGGGCCTCCACTGCCCAGTCTGCCACCCTGGAGTCAGTGGAGGACACTGGCATCGGGACAGGGACACGTGGATGTTGGCCATAGTTTAGGAGAAAGGGCGTCTGACCAGTGGAATCAGCCACCGCATTGTTTAGGGCAAATTCTGCCCAAGGTAGCAAGGATGCCCAGTCATCCTGCCTGGCAGAGACAAAATGTCGTAAATAGGTGACCAAGGTCTGATTGGCTCTCTCGACCAAGCCATTCGTCTCGGGATGGTAAGCGGAGGATAGATTTAGCTCGATGCTGAGTAAACTGCAGAGCTCCCTCCAAAACCGAGACGCAAACTGGGGACCACGGTCACTCACGATTTTGTCCGGCATGCCATGTAGACGGAATACGTGTTTAATGAACAAGGTGGCCAGACCTCGAGCGGAAGGCAGGCGTGCAAGTGGCACCAGATGCACCATTTTGGAAAAATGGTCGGTGACCACCCAGATGACCGTACTGCCACCAGACTTGGGCAGGCCAACTATGAAGTCCATGCCAACCATCTCCCATGGTCTATCCGCCACTGGCAGGGGAAACAACAGCCCCGCCGGCCTCTGTCTAGGGGGTCTGTTCCGAGCACACGAAACACATGCCTGCAAGTACTCCTTGACATCTCGAGCCATATGTGGCCACCAATATGACCTTGCCAGGAGTTCGGCGGTCCGTTTTTTACCAAAATGGCCACCCACTCTGGAGGCATGTGCCCAGGCGAGGACCTCCGGCCGTAGCTGAGGAGGCACCAAGGTCTTGCCCGGTGGTACCGACTCGAGCGCAACTGGAGCCACGGTCGTAAAACTCTCCGGCGGGAGAATTAACCGAGGCTCAGCTTCTCCTTCCTCCGCTGAGACCACTGAACGTGAGAGAGCATCCGCACGGACGTTCTTCTCTCCAGAGAGGTAGTGGAGGGTGAAGCGGAATCGTGAGAAGAAGAGCGACCACCTGGCCTGACGGGAATTCAGGCGTTGGGCCGTCTGTAGATAGACCAGGTTTTTATGGTCCGTATATACCAGAAAGGGAAACCGGGCTCCCTCCAGGAGATGTCTCCATTCAGAAAAAGCCAACTTCATGGCTAGCAGCTCCCTGTCGCCGATGGAGTAATTTTTCTCCGCCGGTGAGAAGGTCTTGGAATAGAAGAAGCAGGGGTGCTTCCGACCTTGAGCATCCTTTTGATAAAGGACTGCTCCTGCACCGACGGAAGAAGCGTCTACCTCAAGGATAAACGGCTTATCCACATCGGGACGATGTAATATGGGAGCGCCAGCAAAATGTGATTTTATAGCCGAGAAGGCCTTGGAGACATGTTCTGACCAAGCATTGGGGTTAGCTCCTTTCTTGGTGAGAGCAACCAAAGGAGCCACCAGTGTGGAAAAGTGTGGTATGAACTGGTGGTAGTAATTCACGAACCCCAAAAAGCGCTGCACCGCTTTGAGGGAATGGGGTTCCTGCCAGTCCATTACCGCTTGTAGTTTGGCCGGATCCATGGCCAGCCCCTGGGCCGAGATGATATAGCCCAGGAACGGCAAGGACTCCTGCTCAAACTGGCACTTCTCCAGCTTGGCAAATATGAGTTCGCCCGCAGACGGTCAAAGACCCTGCAGACGTCTCTCCGGTGGGTGGTCAAATCTGGCGAAAAGATGAGTATGTCATCCAGATAGACCACCACCGAGGTAGAGAGCATGTCGCGGAAGACGTCGTTGACAAAATCTTGGAAGACAGCTGGGGCATTACAAAGGCCAAAGGGCATAACCAGGTATTCGTAATGGCCATCCCTGGTATTAAAAGCTGTCTTCCATTCGTCTCCTTCGCGAATGCGGATCAGGTTGTATGCACCCCGCAGATCTAGTTTAGTAAAGATCCGGGCCCCCCGCAACCTGTCAAATAACTCCGAGATCAACGGTAGGGGGTATTTGTTTTTAACCGTGATAGCATTGAGACCTCGGTAGTCGATGCAGGGGCGTAGCTCTCCGTTCTTCTTCTGTACGAAGAAGAACCCGGCACCAGTCGGTGACACCGATTTTCTGATGAAACCCCTAGCCAGGTTCTCCCGGATATACTGGGACATAGCCTCCGTCTCAGGGAGTGATAAAGGGTAAACACAGCCTCGGGGAGGCTCTGTGCCTGGCAGGAGATCAATCGGGCAATCATAGGAACGGTGCGGTGGGAGCGTCTCCGCAGACTTCTTAGAGAAGACGTCCGCGTAATGGTGGTAGGGTTTGGGGAGCGAGGAGAGATCCGCAGGTACTTCTGTGGAAGCCACCTGAACGCTGCCCCTCAGGCACCTTCCCTCACAGTCCTTGCCCCAGCCCAGTATCCTCCCTGAAGCCCAGTCAATATGCGGGGAGTGGCAACGAAGCCAGGGAACTCCGAGGAGCACCTGATCGATGCCATTGGGCATAATTAGCAGGGACAGAGTCTCCCGATGTGAGGGTGAAATAGAGAGTCCGAGTGGGGCTGTCTGATGGGTCACCTGAGATGGTAACGGTGCCCCATTTACCACCCTGATGGTCAGAGGTTGGGGGAGTATCACCAGAGGGATAGCGTGTCTCTGGGCAAAAGTCGAGGACATAAAGTTCCCCTCGGCCCCGGAATCCAGGGTGACCTCTGCCTCCCAGGAGGAGGACCCACTATCTAATGTACCCTGGAACACCGGTTTGGGTGAAAAGGGTCCCACCTTGGATTGACCACCACCTACGGCCACTGAACGTGGTCGTCTTTTCGGCCGCTGAGGGCATGTGCCAGCCGAGTGGCCCAACTGTCGGCACTGATAACAGCGCACAGAGGTTCGCATCGGACGCAACTTAGTGCCGGTGCGAGACACCTCCATAGGCTCAGAGGAGAGGTGCTCCTGTGCGGGAAATTTCAGCGGCTCAGTAAAGGTGGGAGCCAAATTAACCCTACGTTTGGATTGCGCTCGTTCCAACCCGCGCTCCGTGTAGCGGAGATCAATGCGGGTGGAAACGGCGATCAACTCCTCCAAACTGGTGGGAATCTCCCTAGTAGCTAGAGCATCTTTTACGTGCTCAGCCAGGCCTCTCCAAAACACCGGGACCAACACTTTGTCCGGCCACTCTAACTCGGAAGCCAGTGTCCGAAACTGGACAGCATGATGGCTAACCGAAAGTGACCCTTGTGTTAAAGATAACAGTTGGAGAGCCGTATCGTGGGTGACCCGTGGTCCCAAGAAGACTTGCTTCAGAGCCGCGAGGAACTGAGCAGCCCCCTGTACCACGGGATCACCACGTTCCCACAATGGCGTGGCCCACTGTAATGCCCGGCCAGACAACAGAGAGACAATAAATCCCACCTTAGCCCGCTCCGTAGGGAACCGTGCAGCCAGCAACTCCAGCTGGATGGAGCACTGACTAACGAATCCCCTACAGGAGACACTATCACCCGAAAACTTATCGGGGAGCGGGAGGCGAGACATTGTCGGCAGGGGCAAAAGTGTGGGCGCACGTGAGACAGCCTCAGCGACTGTCTGAGCAGCAGCTAGCGCAGCATTCGCAGCTGAGTTGGTGCTCTCAATAGCCGCCAACCTGCTCTCCAGCTGCCGAATGTAGCGCTGCAGCTGCTGCACGTCTGCCATTGCCAGCCAGACCATGGCGCTAGTGTAATGTTAGGGTCGGCGGAACGCACCAGATATAAATAATGGAAGGCGCGTTCGCCGCCCGGGGTCCACCGTGCGGTAGATGACAAGACCGCTGCTGGACAATGGCAGATACGCTAGAAGTGCGATACAGCGCTCGGGTTAACGTCACCCGAGAGCCTGAGAGCGGACTCTGTTTAGTCACAGAGACGCCAAAGTATGAACTAGACGTAAAGGCTGAACCTGTTAGCTGCACAGGTCAGCCGGCGTGTGGCGTCGCAGCCGCGAACACCAAAAGCTGCTACTACTGCAGCGCGGCCGTAACTGAAGCCGCTAAGCGACGATGCCGGAGGAGCCGGGCACCGACGGACGCTAGTGTAGGTGAGGAAGGCTCAGTGGCGTGTAGCCTGCCACAATCTGGAGCTGACTAACCCAACATACTGTCACCATTCGTAATATCCGAGGGAAGGGGTTTCATAATAAGTCAGACACCAGTCCATGCATCCATCACCATACACACAGCATAATATGCTACACTAGCGCATGGCCGAGCCGCCATGCAGGCTTTTTATAGCCATGCGCTTCCGGGACCTTCCAGTACTATAGGAAGGACCAATCAGATCCGACATAGGACCTTCACATGTGACCCCTGCTCTCCACTGAGAGGACAAGTTGCGGGCATGCCCAGTCGCACGGCGCGAGGACTTAGCCTCTAGAGCAGTTCCCTGCAAAGCAGGTTGCGTTACCATTGCTGCACCAGAGGTGGCAGCAACATCCAGGCTCACAGAACGAGTCTGCGGGGAATGCCTGGTTTGCCGAGATTGCTGAGCAGGAGTCCGAGCGGTCGGAGGAGAATGGGAGACCGCAGGATGTCTGGCTCTGGATTCCCGCTGTGCAGTGCCAGGAATCCGACGCCTAACATGAGGTTAACCATCCCTGCTCTAAGCTTTTGATAACCTTTAGGTCCTATCTTAGGAAAATCATCAAGTCTTTTACATAAAGCATGCTCTATGACTTCTACTGTCCCATAGCATTCATCAAGTCTTTCCCACACTTTACATAAAACTTTGCGGGGATGCTTTAAATTGATGTCTTTCAGTCTTTTGGCATGTTCGACCAACTCACTTCCGAGCCACTTTACTAGGAGATCTATCTCCTCACTACAAGAAAGGTCCAGACCATGAATGGCGTTCCGGAGCGAGGCTCGCCATGACCTATAGTTCTCGGGTTTGTCAGTGAACTTTACAAGTCCTTTTGTAAACAGTTCTCGGCAGGCAAAGAACTTTGCAAAGTCCATGGTAACTCCGTCAATGCTGGTGTGGTACTAGCAGGTACGCAGGATGCAGTGACGAGTCGCGAGACAATTCAGTGCATTTGTAATAACGTTTATGGGACTTGAAGGTACTTTCCTCAGACACGGCCTGATCACCAACAAAAATGGGGTAACACAGGTTGCCCGCGCAGGGGCTCTACAACAGGCAAACACACAACGATAGAACATGACTACTTCCGGCAATTGCCGGTCACTATAGGGCCGCGGTATGGCCGACTATGGGTCCTTAATTATAGAGTCTACTTAGCCGTCCAGATGTCCCTCGCCGTTCGGGTTGGCGGTCTTTCAGTGTAATAGTTGCTGGGCCCAGTTGGTGAAGCGTTGGCGGAGTCTTTGCGCCCTCTGGTGCGCTGGTGGCACTGGAGCCCCGCAGGACCCAGCGGAGTCCTTGGACGGGAGGGCCGCAGCCCCCGGACTGGGGTAAGCGGCAGTGATGTGTGGTGGCGGATGACAGGCCACCTGCGCAGCTAACGGCTGCGACGGGGAATCCGTGGTCAGCAGAGGCCCGGTCCCCGCTGCGGCCCTGAGCGAGACGGAGGAGACCACTGTTGGCACGGTACTTGCTTCTACCATGGGTAAGCACGGGGCAGCTGCAGGTGCCGGGGAACAGGCCGCAGCCGCAGGAGGAGAGGCGGCAGCTGCCGTGGGTGACCGCGGGTAGGCCGCAGCAGCGGGCTGAGAGGAGGCGGTAGCGACCATGGGTTGGACTGGGGCCGCTGTGGTCGCGGGCTGGAGCAGAGTCGCTAGTCTTGGACGATCCCCTTGCCACCGTCCCCCTGGAGTCCTCAGTAAGCGTCCTCTGTTATGATTGAGTCACCGTAGGAGGCAAAAACAGAAATGCTAGCTAAGTCCAGAAAACCAGAGAGGTTGGCAGCTATTGGATTGCAGACCCCTGAATCTATCAACACAACTAGCAGTAGCCGTGGGGGGTTCCTACGATGCCCTAGACCCCTCGATCACAGCCGGAGAATTAAATAGCCTAAAGACAGAAAGGGAAATCTAAACTGCCCCAGAGCAGACCCCAAAGCAAAAGGCAGCCCCTCCACATATAATGACGGTGAAGCAAGAAGAAAGAACACAACACAGACAGAAAGATAGACTGAGCAAAGACGGGGCCCAAGCTAACTAGATAGGAAAGGACAGGAAGGCTGCTGTCTGCAATCTGTGAAAAACCCTATGAAAATAAGAGCCAACAGACTGACAGTGAAAAAGGCCCTGAAGACGCTAGGCTTCAAAAAGACTATGTCAGTACTCAGGAATATTCTGAAGACAGAGCAACAGGCAAAAGGAGAATCAGCTCACCCCAGCAGGGAATGGCAGAATCCAGAAAAGCAAGGCAAACAAAAACAAAACACAAATGCTAAAAGGCAAAGCAGAAAACTTAGCTTTAGAGGAGCAGGAATCAGACTGGTTTCCTAGAAGTCCACAGAGAAACCACCCGCAGGGCAGAAGGGCGTCGGCAGCCTTATATCCAGTCCGTGACTCCACTCAGCCAGTCTTCCTCATTAGGCTCAGGTACCTGATAATCAGGCTCATTACCTTCCTTTACCAGAATAGGGAGTTCACCAGACCTCAGTGATGAAGGGGAAAATGAACTCACAACAGTACCTCCCCCTTGAGGAGGGGTCACCGAACCCTCAACCACGCCACCAGGGCGATCAGGGTGAGCCCGATGAAAGGCAAGCACCAATCTTTTGGCATGAATATCAGAGGCAGAGACCCAGGAATTATCCTCCTGACCATAACCCTTCCACTTAACCAAATAATGGAGTCTCCGTCTAGCCAGACGGGAATCCAGTATTTTCTCTACCTCATATTCCATGTTACCTTCAACCAATACAGGGTCCGGAGGTGCCACCCCAGGAACAACTGGTTCAACAAACCTCTTCAACAAGGATTTATGGAACACATTATGGATTTTAAATGTGACAGGGAGAGCCAAACGAAAAGAGACCGGATTAATAATCTCCAAAATCTTGTAAGGTCCAATAAACCTAGGCTTAAACTTAGGAGAAGCCACCTTCACAGCAATATTTTTTGATGATAACCACACCATATCACCAATCTTAAACTGGGGACTAGAGTTGAGCGACTTTTGGTTTTTTAGGGTCGCTTTTCGTTTCGTGAAACCCGACTTTTCCAAAAGTCGGGTCGAGCAAGATCGTCTGATTATAGGGAAAAGTCGGGGTCGTCCCGAAACACGAAACCCAATGTAAGTCAATGGGGAATAAAAGTCGGCAGTGAGAGGAGGACAGGAAATACACCAACAGTGCCCATTTCAATGCCAAAAGCATTAATTCTTCTTACTTAAGCTTGTCAACCTTAATTAACTTCATAATACAAGTTACGCACTGAAAAATGGGGGTTATTTGGCTACAGACTGTGGGGGGGAGGGCTGGCTCCAGGTTTTCATGTGCCCTGGGCGAAAGAGCGCCCCTTTAACACATACCACAACTCATCATGCTCCGATACGGCAGAGAAATAGCGGTATAGTACAATGAAAAATACCTCACTTTTTACATCTCATGACGAGGCCCATCTATTTCTCCATACAGAATCATTGGTCCCATATAATGTTTGAAACAGTATATGATGAGCTCCACATAATGCTACAGTATATGTTGGTCCCCATGGATGAAGCTCCACTGTCTTATGGGCCCAAATAATGCTCCAAGCATAATGGGCCCCATTTCTAATGCTCTAGTGTATAATGGGCCCTGTAAATGCTGCTCCAGTGTCTGATGTCCACCTTTGGAATGTTCCAGTGTATGGTGGGCCCCATCTATCATTCTCAGACGGTGTTAGGCCCAGTATGGATTGCACGTGATTGCACAAAGGTTAGAAAGGGTACCGTATCCCCGGATAACATGTATGGATAGCGTACACATTCAAAATATATGTCTCAGGAGGCAGGCTCAGACGGTGTTAGGCCCAGTATGGATTGCACGTGATTGCACAAAGGTTAGAAAGGGTACCGTTTCCCCGGATAACATGTATGGATAGCATACACATTCAAAATATATGTCTCAGGAGGCAGGCTCAGACGGTGTTAGGCCCAGTATGGATTGCACGTGATTGCACAAAGGTTAGAAAGGGTACCGCATCCCCGGATAACATGTATGGATAGCGTACACATTCAAAATATATGTCTCAGGAGGCAGGCTCAGATGGTGTTAGGCCCAGTATGGATTGCACGTGATTGCACAAAGGTTAGAAAGGGTACCGTATCCCCGGATAACATGTATGGATAGCGTACACATTCAAAATATATGTCTCAGGAGGCAGGCTCAGACGGTGTTAGGCCCAGTATGGATTGCACGTGATTGCACAAAGGTTAGAAAGGGTACCGTTTCCCCGGATAACATGTATGGATAGCGTACACATTCAAAATATATGTCTCAGGAGGCAGGCTCAGATGGTGTTAGGCCCAGTATGGATTGCACGTGATTGCACAAAGGTTAGAAAGGGTACCGTTTCCCCGGATAACATGTATGGATAGCGTACACATTCAAAATATATGTCTCAGGAGGCAGGCTCAGACGGTGTTAGGCCCAGTATGGATTGCACGTGATTGCACAAAGGTTAGAAAGGGTATCGTATCCCTGGATAACATGTATGGATAGCGTACACATTCAAAATATATGTCTCAGGAGGCAGGCTCAGACGGTGTAAGGCCCAGTATGGATTGCACGTGATTGCACAAAGGTTAGAAAGGGTACCGTATCCCCGGATAACATGTATGGATAGCGTACACATTCAAAATATATGTCTCAGGAGGCAGGCTCAGACGGTGTTAGGCCCAGTATGGATTGCACGTGATTGCACAAAGGTTAGAAAGGGTACCGTATCCCCGGATAACATGTATGGATAGCGTACACATTCAAAATATATGTCTCAGGAGGCAGGCTCAGACGGTGTTAGGCCCAGTATGGATTGCACGTGATTGCACAAAGGTTAGAAAGGGTACCGTTTCCCCGGATAACATGTATGGATAGCGTACACATTCAAAACATATGTCTCAGGAGGCAGGCTCAGACGGTGTTAGGCCCAGTATGGATTGCACGTGATTGCACAAAGGTTAGAAAGGGTACCGTATCCCCGGATAACATGTATGGATAGCGTACACATTCAAAATATATGTCTATACATCAGGAGGCAGGCTCAGACGGTGTCAGGCACAGTATGGATTTGACGGCCCAGATTACACAGCGGAGGAGCAGGGAGAGGTAAAGATTGCAAATGCTGGGGCCCTGCCCAAGCAAGGGGGGCCCACTCGTGGGCGTCGGTACTGGCACTGGGCCCCTCATAGTACAGCGGTGTGTCTGACGGCGGGTGTGCACCACCACCGTCAGAGACACTTGATTGCACTATGAGGGACCCTGTGCCAGTGCCCGCGCTCAAGAGTCGGTCAGGATTGATCCAGTTGCACTGAAGACTCTTTCCGATAGCACACTTGCAGCTGGGCAAGCGAGCTCCTGTAAGGCATATTGGACCAATTCAGGCCAGGTGTCCAGTTTAGCGGCCCAATTGTCAAAGGGGAATGACCTGTGTGGGAGAACATCGATATGGGAGGAAAAGTAGTTTGTAACCATAGTTGACAACTGCTGTCTCCTGTCACTTTCCATCGATGCAGTATTACCAGTTGTGTGAGCGGTATTTGAAAAATCAGTCCACAACATTGTCATGAAACCCCTGTCTCCAACGCCACTTCTGCTGTGTGCACCACGAACACCTCTGCCAAGCTGCCCCCGGCCCGTACGGCTCATGTGAGAACCATCACCGCTGCTGTGTGCTGGGAATGCCTCAAGCAACCGATTTACCAGAGTTGTTTGTTTATTAGCCAATATTAGGTCAAGGTTCTCCTGTGGCATGATGTTTTGTAATTTGCCTTTATAGCGTGGATCCAGGATGCTGGCCAACCAGTAGTCGTCATCGTTCATCATTTTGGCAATGCGGGGGTCCCTTTTTAGGATCCGCAAGGCATAATCTGACATGTGGGCCAATGTTCCCGGTGTCAATGATGCACTGCGAGTGCTGGGTGGAGGAGCACTTTCTGGCAAATCCACATCCCTCCAGTCACGCACAAACCCTGTACCAGACCTTGCCACGACAACATTTTCACTTGCCCCACGAGATGCATCCTCCTCCCCTAAGTAATCATCCCCATCATCATCCTCCTCCTCCTCTTCTTCCTCCACCTCGTCCAGGAGAGGTCCCTGAGCAGACAATGGCTGAATGTCATCAAGGATTCCCTCCTCCTCTTCCTCCTCATCAACATTGGCTGCAGACGCCTGCTCCTTAAGGTGCGTCAAAGTTTGCATGAGCAGACGCATAAGTGGGATGCTCATGCTTGGGATGGCGTCGTCTGCGCTTACCAGCCGTGTGCATTCCTCAAAACACTGAAGGACTTTACAAAGGTCTTTCAGCTTCGACCACTGCACACCTGTCAACTCCATGTCTGCTCTCAAAGTGCCTGGCCGTGTATCCTCCCACAAATGCATTATGGCCTGCCTCTGCTCGCACAGCCGCTCCACCATGTGCAGGGTGGAGTTCCACCTTGTTGCAATGTCGATAATGAGGCGGTGGTTGGGAAGGTGGAGCAATCGCTGCAGCTTCTGCATACGAACGGAGTGTACAGGCGACCGGCGGATGTGCGCGCACAGTCTTCGCACCTTCTGGAGCAGGGCTGTTAACTCTGGATAATTTTTGAGGAAGCACTGCACCACCAGGTTCAAGGTGTGAGCCAAGCAAGGTATGTGGCTGAGTTTTGAAAGGGCTATGGCTGCCACAAAATTACGGCCGTTATCACTAACTACCTTGCCTGCCTCAAGATGTACACTGCCCAGCCATGACTCAGTTTGTCGCTTCAAGTACTCGGCCAGCACCTCGGCGGTGTGTCTGTCGCCCAAACACATCATCTGCAACACAGACTGCTGACGCTTTCCACTAGCTGCTCGATAGGGGGACACATCGTGTGCAACAGTGGCAGCTGCAGATTGAGTGCTCGTACGACTGCGCTCTGTGGATGAGCTTTCGTTTCTGGAGGAGGAGGAGGAGGAGGAGGGTCGAACGCCTACAGCCAACTGTTTCCTATACCGTGGGCTAGGCAGCACTGTCCCACCACCGCTGTCCCCTGTGGACCCTGCATCCACCACATTAACCCAGTGCGCAGTGATGGACACGTAACGGCCCTGGCCATGCCGACTGGACCATGCATCAGTTGTGAGGTGCACCTTTCCGCTCACTGACTGCTTGAGTGCATGGACAATGCGGTCTTTCACATGATGGTGGACTGGAATGGAGGGCTGGGATGGCTTTGCGAGAGAAGAAGTGGCGACTGGGTAGGTCATAGCGTGGTACTGCATAGGCCATGAGTTCGCGGAAAGCTGTGCTTTCCATCAACCGAAAGGGCATCATCTCAAACGAGATTAGTTTGGCAATGTGGGCGTTCAAACCCAGTGTACGCGGATGAGAGACTGAATACTTTCTTGACCTACTCATAGTGTCTGGGAAGGTGAACTGGACTTGAGAGCTGCATATGGTGGAAGTAGCGGTGGACAGGGCGGACTGAGAGAGGGTTGATGATGGTGATGGAGTTGGTGTTCTTTCTGATGGCCTAGAATCAGTCTTTCGTTGATATAACAGTGGGATTCCCTGACTGCTGTGGTCTTGCAACGACACCTCAACATTTGCTGCTGTGCTAACCGGTGGGCTTACAGTGGGGGAAACAATGTAGCGTTGCTGACTACCTTCGTTGTGATCAGTTGCACATGTGGCACTTGAGGTTTGGTGTTGTGTCCACGCTTGCAAGTGCATGCTGTTTAAATGTCTAAGCATGCAACTGGTATTCAAATTTTTCAGATTTTTCCCTCGGCTAAAGGTCTTTGCGCACTTCTTACAGATAACCTTGGCCTGATCATGAGGATTTTGTTCAAAAAAGTGCCACACTGCACTCTTCCTACTTTGGCAGACATTTTGCGGCCTAGCACGCTGTGATCTTTTGACCCTCTGGACAAGCTGTCCAGCAACTCTTTTGAGGTTTGGAAACTGGCTTTGGAGTGCTCCGGGCCTGCCAGATAACAGCTGTTGCGATGTCGATGTCTGCTGTGGATGCTCCTCATCTGAGCCATTGGAAGCAGCACCCTCTTCCCCCCAGTGGATGCCAATCTGGGTCAACAACTGGGTCATCCATCACCTCCTCTTCTATGTCATGTGCACCTTCCTCTGTGTCACCGTGTATGGTGGTATAGTGTGCGGGAAGGGGCACCTGAGTCTCATCAGGGTCAGAATCTGGCTCTGTACACTGCGAGGACAATGTAGTGCTCTGAGTGAATGTACCAGCAGAATCATCCATCAGTGGCTGTGCATCAGTGCACTCCATGTCAGATTCATCTTGGCCTGGGTAATTCACCATTTCACTTGATAATCCAGGCATGGTATGTGAAAACAGCTCCATGGAGTAATCAGTAGTATGGCCTGCGTCATCCTTCAATCTTGGTTGGGGTGAAGGACACAAGGAAAGGTGTGGTTCATGAACATGAGCCTCCAATGACGACTCAGTGCTTTTACTTTTTACAACTGAAGAAGAGGAGGTGATAGAGCTGGAGGCTGAGTCAGCAATGTAAGACAAAACTTTTTCCTGATGCTCTGGCTTTAAAAGCGGTTTGCCAACTCCTAGAAAACTAAGCGTTCGAGGCCTTATGTAGCCAGACGATGACGCAGGGTCAGCACCTCCTGCATTCGGTCCTATTTTGCTCTTGCCACTACCATCAGATCCACCACCAACACCATCATTACCAGCTGCCAACCCCCGCCCAATTCCACGGCCTCTTCCACCAGCCTTCCTCATTTTTGGTAGAAATGTAGACAAAATCCAACAAACTATATAGTAATGTAAAACAAGGTACAAGGTGTCTATAGGACAGGGGAGATTTTGAATTTCTGCAGACACTTTTGGACACTGGACACTTTTGGATTGTGTGAGGCCCACTGATATCTGAGCGCTATGTGACAGGCTCGATGGCACAGCTGTGACAAAAGTGACTAGAGGATAAGGGAGATTTTGAATCTCTGCACACACTTTTGGACACTGGACACTTTTGGATTGTGTGAGGCCCAATGAATATCTGAGCGCTATGTGACAGGCTCGATGGCACAGCTGTGACAAAAGTGACTAGAGGATAAGGGAGATTTTGAATCTCTGCACACACTTTTGGACACTGGACACTTTTGGATTGTGTGAGGCCCAATGAATATCTGAGCGCTATGTGACAGGCTCGATGGCACAGCTGTGACAAAAGTGACTAGAGGATAAGGGAGATTTTGAATCTCTGCACACACTTTTGGACACTGGACACTTTTGGATTGTGTGAGGCCCAATGAATATCTGAGCGCTATGTGACAGGCTCGATGGCACAGCTGTGACCAAAGTAACTAGAGCATAAGGGAGATTTTGAATCTCTGCACACACTTTTGGACACTGGATGGACACTTTTGGATTGTGTGAGGCCCACTGATATCTGAGCGCTATGTGACAGGCTCGATGGCACAGCTGTGACAAAAGTGACTAGAGGATAAGGGAGATTTTGAATCTCTGCACACACTTTTGGACACTGGACACTTTTGGATTGTGTGAGGCCCAATGAATATCTGAGCGCTATGTGACAGGCTCGATGGCACAGCTGTGACAAAAGTGACTAGAGGATAAGGGAGATTTTGAATCTCTGCACACACTTTTGGACACTGGACACTTTTGGATTGTGTGAGGCCCAATGAATATCTGAGCGCTATGTGACAGGCACGATGGCACAGCTGTGACAAAAGTGACTAGAGGATAAGGGAGATTTTGAATCTCTGCACACACTTTTGGACACTGGACACTTTTGGATTGTGTGAGGCCCACTGATATCTGAGCGCTATGTGACAGGCTCGATGGCACAGCTGTGACCAAAGTGACTAGAGGATAAGGGAGATTTTGAATCTCTGCACACACTTTTGGACACTGGACACTTTTGGATTGTGTGAGGCCCACTGATATCTGAGCGTTATGTGACAGGCTCGATGGCACAGCTGTGACCAAAGTGACTAGAGGATAAGGGAGATTTTGAATCTCTGCACACACTTTTGGACACTGGACACGTTTGGATTGTGTGAGGCCCAATGAATATCTCAGCGCTATGTGACAGGCTCGATGGCACAGCTGTGACAAAAGTGACTAGAGGATAAGGGAGATTGGATTGCTTTTAAAAAAGCAGTTTGCGGAGCAGTGGGTAAACAGCAATGCAGGAATGTCAGGAAGCCTTAGAAGGCAGCCCAACAACCAACACCACTGATACACCACTATATAGCCTCCCCTTGCACTGCACACACAGTGACTGGTGTGTTGTGCAGGCCAAATTGCTAGCAGCAGAAGCAGTTTTTTTGTCTTCTCAGCAGGACAAAAAAAAAAAATTGGGATTGCTTTTAAAAAAGCAGTTTGCGGAGCAGTGGGTAAACAGCAATGCAGGAATGTCAGGAAGCCTTCGAAGGCAGCCCAACAACCAACACCACTGATACACCACTATATAGCCTCCCCTTGCACTGCACACACATTGACTGGTGTGTTGTGCAGGCCAAATCGCTAGCAGCAGAAGCAGTTTTTTTGTCTTCTTCCCTGCCTAACGCTCTCCCTACAGAATCAGCAGCAACCTCTCCCTATACTAAGATCGGCAGAAGTAAGATGGCGGTCAGCGTGCACGCCCTTTTATACCCCCTGTGACGCCCACCAAAGCAAGCCAATCACTTGCATGCCCTTCTGAAAGATGGTGGTGACCCGTGCCTATGTCATCACGTTGCCCACAGTGTCCGTGGATCCTGATTGGCTGAAAAAGAGCGCAAAACAAACTTTTGAAATGCGACTTTGGCGCGTAAGTCGCCGACCTCGTGGTCGAACTCATCCTAGGGTCGGGTTTCGTTTCATGAAACCCGACTTTGCCAAAAGTCGGCGACTTTTGAATTTTTTCGACTCGTTTCGCTCAACTCTACTGGGGACCAATGGTCCTATGTCGATTGTAAAACCGCTGGGCCTTTTCCTGGGAGAGAGATAACTTATCCACCACTTGGTCCCAGATTTGGTGCATTATCTCCAACACAGTGTCAACACCTGGGCAGGCAGAAGGCTCCACCTACCCTGAAGAATATCGAGGATGAAACCCAAAGTTACAAAAAAAAGGTGACATCAAAGTGGCAGAACTAGCTCTATTATTTAAAGCAAATTCGGCCAAGGGCAAAAATGAAACCCAATCATCCTGATCAGCGGAAATAAAACATCTCAAATACGACTCCACGGTCTGGTTTGTTCTCTCTGTCTGCCCATTGGTCTGAGGGTGAAAAGCAGAGGAGAAGGACAACTGAATTGCCAGCTTGGAACAGAAAGTCCTCCAAAATCTAGACAAAAACTGAACTCCTCTGTCAGATACAATGTTCTCAGGAATCTCGTGCAAGCGAACCACCTGTTGCAAAAACAGGGGCACCAACTCAGAGGAAGACGGCAACTTAGGGAGTGGTACAAGATGGACCATCTTAGAGAACCTATCACAAATCACCCAAATAACAGTCATTCTTTGAGAGACCGGCATATCAGAGATGAAATCCATTGAAATATGGGTCCATTGCCTCCTGGGGACCGGCAAAGGCATCAACAACCCACTAGAGCGAGAACAAGATTTAGACCGGGAGCAAGTCCCGCAGGACTGCACAAAATTCCTGACATCATGAGACAAGGTGGGCCACCAAAAAGAGCGACTCACCAGATCTCTAGTACCAAAAATACCTGGATGACCAGCCAATGCAGAGCAATGAACTTCAGACATCACTCTCTTCTTCCACTGGTCAGGAACATACAACTTTCCACTGGGACAACACTCAGGTTTGTCCTCCTGGAACTCTTGCAGAGCAAGTCTCAAATCAGGCGAGATGGTAGAAAGAACTACCCCTTTGCCTAAGATGGTAGCAGGCTTGGTCACCACAGGAGAATCAGCAAAGAAGCTCCTAGAGAGGGCGTCTGCCTTGACATTCTTAGTTCCACGAAGAAAAGAGACCACAAAATCAAAACGTGTAAAAAATAAGGCCCACCTAGCCTGTCTAGGGTTCAAGCGTTTAGCCGACTCTAGGTAAATCAAATTCTTGTGGTCAGTGAGGACCACAACTTGATGTTTAGCTCCCTCCAACCAATGTCTCCACTCCTCAAATGCCCATTTCATGGCCAACAGTTCCCGATTCCCCACATCATAGTTACGTTCAGATGGAGAGAACTTTCGGGAAAAGAAAGCACAGGGATTCATTTTAGATGTTACAGGATCCTTTTGGGACAAAACAGCTCCTGCACCAATCTCAGAAGCATCCACCTCTACCTGGAACGGGAGTGAGACATCAGGTTGCCGCAAAACTGGGGCGGAGGTAAATCTTCGCTTCAGCTCCTGAAAGGAAACAACAGCCTCCGGAGACCAATTCAACACATCAGCACCCTTCTTAGTCAGATCAGTCAATGGCTTGGCAATACTAGAAAATTTTGCTATAAATTTCCGATAAAAATTAGCAAAACCCAAAAACTTCTGGAGGGCCTTCAAAGAAGTGGGCTGAACCCAATCATAAATGTCCTGTACCTTGGCCGGGTCCATTTCAAAAGTTAATGGAGACAAAATAAATCCCAAAAATGAAATCCTCTGTACTCCAAAAAGGCATTTCGATCATTTGACATACAGGGAATTCTCCCTCAAGATCTGGAACACAGTCCGAATATGTTCCACATGAGAATCCCAATCCTTGGAGAAGATCAAAATATCATCCAGATAGATAATCAAAAATTTATCGACAAAGTCTCAGAAAATATCATTCATGAAGCACTGGAAGACAGAACGGGCATTAGTGAGCCCAAAAGGCATCACCAGGCACTCAAAATGTCCCTCCGGAGTATTAAACGCCGTCTTCCATTCATCCCCCTGCTTAATGCGGATAAGATTATACGCCCCCCTGAGGTCAAGCTTGGTAAACCAGCAAGCACCTCTAACTCTAGAGAATAGATCTGAAATCAGGGGTGACGGATACTGATATTTAATAGTAATTTTGTTGAGGGCACGATAATCAATACAAGGCCTTAAAGAACCATCCTTTTTGGCAACAAAAAAAAAGCGGCACCTAAGGGTGAAGAGGATGGTCTAATATGACCCTTCTCCAACGCCTCCTTAATATAGGACCGCATAGCCTCGTGCTCGGGTACAGATAAATTGAAGAGCCGACCCTTGGGAAATTTACACCCCGGGCTCAGTTCAATTGCACAGTCATAACTCCTATGAGGAGGCAAGGACGCAGACTCATTCTCACTAAATACATCATAAAAGTCCGCCAAATAGTCAGGAACATCATGCGACTGAGGAGAGGTGGAAAAAAACGGAGCCTCACTACAGGCACACCGACAACCCCAACTCGCCACAGACACAGATTTCCAATCCAAGACTGGATTATGAATTTGCAACCAGGGAAACCCCAGAACAACGGCATCATGCAGACCATGTAACACCAAAAATCTGCAATTTTCTTGATGGTCTGGGGCGACCCGCATGACCACATGGGTCCAAAACTGAGGTTTATTTTTCGCCAAAGGAGTAGCATCAATCCCCCTCAAAGGGATAGGCGTCTGCAGAGGTGTCATCGGAAATCCACAACGTTTAGCAAAATCCAAGTCCATTAGGTTTAGCGCTGCTCCCGAATCCACAAAAGCCTTGGCGGAAAATGTGGACAGGGAGCAGATCAGAGTAATTGCCAGAAGAAACTTAGGTTGAAAACCACAAACAGAAAACGTGTGTGCAAAGCGTTTCTCTCGTTTAGGACAAACAGAAATAATATGCGAGGCATCTCCACAGAAAAAACACAGCTTATTACGCCTTCTGAACTCCTGACGTTGCGCCTTAGACAAAACTCTATCACATTGCATAGGTTCAGACGTCTGTTCAATCGGTGGCAACACCTCTCGTGCAATCCTGCGTTCACGTAAACGCCGATCAACCTGAATGGCTAATGACATAGAATCGTCCAGACCAGAGGGAACAGGAAATCCCACCATAGTATCTTTTACGGCTTCTGACAAACCCTTCCGAAAGAGAGCAGCCAAGGCATTATCATTCCAGGTAGTAAGGACCGCCCACTTTCGGAACTTTTGACAGTACAACTCTGCAGAATCTCGACCCTGGTTCAATGCCAACAGGGTCTTTTCAGCCTGATCAATAGCATTAGGTTCATCATACAACAACCCCAAAGCTTGAAAGAATGCGTTCACATTAGTCAGAATAGGATCATCTGGTTTCAAAGAAAACGCCCAATCCTGGGGATCGCCACGCAGCAAAGAGATGACAATTTTAACCTGCTGCGCGGAGCTCCCTGACGAGTTAGGCTTCAAGGCAAAAAATAATTTACAATTATTTTTGAAACTCAAAAATTTAGATCGATCCCCAAAAAATACATCAGGTGTAGGGATCTTTGGTTCAACCTCATGCGAACGAGCAAGGTAGGCGGAAATTCCCCGCACTTCCGCAGCGAGCTGCTCCACACGATCAGACAATTGCTTTATCTCCATTGAGAGAGAAAAAAAAATTCCCCCTACGGCCTCAGAGATATAGAGGAAAGAATATACACACACTTTTTTTTTTTTTTTAAAGCACAATTCTTTCCTGCTATTGATTACCCTAGGATCTGCGGTATGGCGGGTGATTCTGTTATGATTGAGTCACCATAGGAGGCAAAAACAGAAATGATAGCTAAGTCCAGAAAACCAGAGAAGTTGGCAGCTATCGGATTGCAGACCCCTCAATCTATCAACACAACTAGCAGTAGCCGTGGGGGGTTCCTACGATGCCCTAGACCCCTCGATCACAGCCGGAGAATTAAATAGCCTAAAGACATAAAGGGAAATCTAAACTGCCCCAGAGCAGACCCCAAAGCAAAAGGCAGCCCCCCACATATAATGACGGTGAAGCAAGAAGAAAGAACACAACACAGACAGAAAGATAGACTGAGCAAAGACGGGGCCCAAGCTAACTAGATAGGTAAGGACAGGAAGGCTGCTGTCTGCAATCCGTGAAAAACCCTATGAAAATAAGAGCCAACAGACTGACAGTGAAAAAGGCCCTGAAGACGCTAGGCTTCAAAAAGACTATGTCAGTACTCAGGAATATTCTGAAGACAGAGCAACAGGCAAAAGGAGAATCAGCTCACCCCAGCAGGGAATGGCAGAATCCAGAAAAGCAAGGCAAACAAAAACAAAACACAAATGCTAAAAGGCAAAGCAGAAAACTTAGCTTTAGAGGAGCAGGAATCAGACTGGTTTCCTAGAAGTCCACAGAGAAATCACCCGCAGGGCAGAAGGGCGTCGGCAGCCTTATATCCAGTCCGTGACTCCACTCAGCCAGTCATCCTCATTAGGCTCAGGTGCCTGATAATCAGGCTCATTACCTTCCTTTACCAGAATAGGGAGTTCACCAGACCTCAGTGACGAAGGGGAAAATGAACTCACAACAGTCCTCCCTGGCACTGGTGAGTCGCTCTCCCTTTCAGCAGCTTCCACTGTCTCCTGCTCTCTCTGTGTCGGTCTGCTGACTCACCTTCCTGGGAATTCCCCTTCTGAGTTCCTATCTCTAATTTGGTGTTGAGTCCTGAACTACTCCCCCCTGCCATCTTGTGGTTATTTCTAGGTACTGCATTCTCTTGTCTATCTTTCCCAGCTATTACCCTTCTGTCCCTGACCATTTCCATCCCTAGTGCACCAACCGCCAACCCGGACACTCGACGGGGACCCTCTCTCCCACACTCCCCCACCCTGTATGCTCGCCAGTCCTCGTGCAAGGGCTTTCGTAGACCTGAGTTAGTCTTTGGAGATGACAGTTCTTTTCGCCATACGAACTGGTCCTGTTGGTAAAGTTCAGGGGGTTTGCCAGCTGTTGACCGCTCGGAGCGTCTAAGTTCGGCCGGGGTGGAGCTTTCTGGGGTGGTGGAGGGTGGTGGATGGGTCGATTCTGGCAGGCTGACTGGGTCTGCTGTAATGTCACTACTTGGAGGGCCTGCGGATGTGGCTGGGAAGTCTTCTTCGTCGACCAGGTCCCAGACCGCTGGCGGGGGGTCGGGGGCCTGAGTGATCGGCTCGGGTCGCATGGGATCAGTGGGCGTAACATATTTCGGTGCACAGTACGAGTGAGAGGTGTACCGTCTCTTTCTGTTTGTATTTCGTACACAGGCCCGTCGGGGCTTATCCGGCGCAACACCTTGTACGGGGTCTCCTCCCACCGTGATTCTAATTTGTTTTGGGGGCGCTGATCTAGTACGAGTACCCGATCTCCAGCTCGGAAGTCAATCGGTGGGGGCAGTGCTGCCCCCGGGTGTTCTAGATCCTGGAGCTTTGTATGAACGATTCGGTGGAGGGTCTGCAGCCGATGCCGGTGGTTTCAGACCCACGAGGATACTCCGGTCCAGGGTAGAGGTTCCTCCTGGTTTAACTCCACTTCTGTGATTCCCGTGTAAAGTTCTTCATGAACCGACGGTAGTAGCCGGCTAACCCCAAGAAGGCCCGCACGTCCTTCACCGTCTCGGGGGTGGGCCACCCCTGGATGGCAGCAACCTTTACCAGAGAGGGTCAGACGCCCTCCGCCGAGACGGTGTGCCCCAGGTACTCAATCTGGGTGTGTAACAGGTGGCACTTCACCTTTAACCCGTACTTTTGCAGCCGGCAGAGCACCTGTCCCAACCGCTTCAGGTGGTCCTCAAACGTGGCGGAATAGATGATAATATCGTCTAGGTAGATCAACGTGGCTTCAAAGTTGAGGTCTCCTAGACACTGCTCCATAAGCCGCTGGAAAGTTCCGGAGGCGTTGGCCAGCCCAAACGGCATCCGATTGAACTCAAACAGTCCCATGGGAAGGATGAATGCCGTCTTGGCCCTATCTTCTTCCGACATCGGCACCTGCCAGTACCCACTGGCCAGGTCTAGGGTTGAGAAGTACGTTGCGTTCCCCAGGGCGGCCAGAGACTCTTCTTTGCGGGGCAATGGATATGAATCCTTGATGGTACAGGCATTCAACTTCCGGTAATCCACGCAAAAACGCAGAGTGCCATCTTTTTTCCGAACCAGGACAATAGGGGCCGCCCAAGGGCTCTGGCTTTCTCGTATGACTCCCTTCCGGAGCATTTGGGCTAATAGAGTCTTCATTTCCTGGTATAACTGCGGTGGTATTTGCCGATATCGCTCCTGGATGGGGGCCGCTCCTGCCGTGGGGATCCCATGCGTGATGGCCGTGGTACATCCGAAGTCGTCCTCATGGCTGGCGAAGACACTGTACAATTGTCCCAGAAGTGTCTCTACCTGGAGAAGTTGGGCTGGCGCTAGGCCGGAGAGTTCAGCCCGCATTCTCTCCAGGATGGCTCGACCTTCCTCCTGGGTCGAGGAGGCGGCAGTCTGTTGGGTTCGTACCGTTACTGCCCAAGGGTTTTCGGGCTGCACCTACAACTGGACCGGGGGGTTCAGCAGCATCTCCTCCAATGGTCTTACGAGTTTGGCCATTTCGGCTCGGGGCTTCAGGGAGATTTCCTGATCTTCCAGGTTGACACAACGTACCAGGACAGTCCCTTCCCGTACTGTGGCCAGGGAGCGGGCCACCAGGATGCCAGGGTGCAGGCACTCCGAGTAACATGGCTCCACCTGTACCTCCACGCCCTCCAGTGGTATCGGGGCGCGGATCGGCAGAGCTACCACCGTCTGCCCCGGAGGAAGCACGAGCAGGGGGCTCGCCGGCGCGATGACCTTGCCCAGCGCCTCACCCTCCTGACACTCCTGGAGCACTCGCGCCTCCCGTACCAAGCGCTGGAAGACCTGCCCCTGGGCCGTGCGGGAACCCCAGTGGCTCAGGGTCTCTTGTGTGGGTTCATTGAGGAGGAGGTGGCCAAACTCTCATACCACGTTCATACCCAGAATAACCGGATGTTTGCTGTTTGTGTCTCCCTGGGTCAGGACCACTCCCCGGCAGCCGAGTGCTTTGCCGCTTATTGAAATCTGCATCCAGGCTACTCCGATGACAGGAACTGGTAGCTGGTTGGCGGCTACCAACTTTATCACTGTCCCCCACTGAGGTCTCCCTGCTTCGGGAAAATGTTGCCGAAAATAAGTCTCTGGCATGGTCGTAACCTGCGATCCCGTATCTACTAGGCATCGCACGGCACGGCCTTCGATCTCTGCCCATACCACTGGGCACTGCGCGACCAGGTCTTCGTGACTTCCTCCACCCCGTGTGATGCGCTCCAGCTCCGGGCGGCGTCCCCCCGGCTCAGGGTCCTCTGCTTCTCTTGGCCAGCGGGACGGGTTCCCCCTGGAATGTGGGCACTCTCGGGCAGAGCGTCCCCATTCTCCACTATCGCAACTGGCAAATGGTCATGGGGACCGACTTGGGTGGGGGCTGCGATGGTTCATGCCTCCTTCACCCGGCCCTGGCCGACTCCCTGTGACCGCTTTCTTGGCTTCGGCCAGTTCACCCTTAATACTCTGCATCTCTTGCTTCAGCTCTTGTACCCAGTAGGGTTCGTTCAGGGCGCTTACGGATGCTTCGATACTCCGAGCCATCCCCACGGGGACCGTCACCTCTTGCTCCTGCTCCCGAACCCGTGCCTCCTTCCCTATCTCTGAAAAGTTCAGACGTGGGTCCACTCGCACCCGCTCTCGCAAAACCTGTCTTGTCAGGGTGTCTCGTAACCTGGTCACTAACAGGTCACGTAATGTTAAGTCCACGGTCCCCACGCCGACTCCGTCCCTCCTTTCAATGGCTAAAAACAGTTCCTGCAAAACATTCATATACTGGGTCACTGTTTCCCCCTCTTTCTGCATGCGTCTAAACAGCTGGGTTCTTAGTTCCCCCACATCGGTCGGGTCCCCATAGGCCTCTTCTAAGATCTGTAACACCCTGACGAAGGTGTTTCGCTGCACCCGGGGCCTCAACATTACGGTATCCCGGGCTTCCCCGTCCAACGCCATCAGGGCCACTTCTGCCTCTAGGTCAGGGGTAAGCGGATGCATCCGGAATAATCCACGCATCCGCTTTGTCCAATTCCACAGCGCCCTCTGGCGCGCTGGTGGCACTGGAGCCCCGCAGGACCCAGCGGAGTCCTTGGATGGGAGGGCCGCAGCCCCCGGACTGGGGTAAGCGGCAGTGATGTGTGGTGGCGGATGACAGGCCACCTGCACAGCTATCGGCTGCGACGGGGAATCCGTGGTCAGCAGAGGCCCGGTCCCCGCTGCGGCCCTGAGCGAGACGGAGGAGACCACTGTTGGCACGGTACTTGCTGCTAAGGGTAAGCACGGGGCGGCTGCGGGTGCCAGGGAACAGGCCGCAGCCGCAGGAGGAGAGGCGGCAGCTGCCGTGGGTGACCGCGGGTAGGCCGCAGCCGCGGGCTGAGAGGAGGCGGCAGCGGCCGTGGGTTGGACTGGGGCCGCGGGCTGGAGCAGGGTCGCTAGTCTTGGACGATCCCCTTGCCATCGTCCCCCTGGAGACCTCAGTAAGCGTCCTCCCTGGCACTGGTGAGTCGCTCTCCCTTTCAGCAGCTTCCACTGTCTCCTGCTCTCTCTGTGTCGGTCTGCTGACTCACCTTCCTGGGAATTCCCCTTCTGAGTTCCTATCTCTAAGTTGGTGTTGAGTCCTGAACTACTCCCCCCTGCCATCTTGTGGTTATTTCTAGGTACTGCATTCTCTTGTCTATCTTTCCCAGCTATTACCCTTCTGTCCCTGACCATCTCCATCCCTAGTGCACCAACCGCCAACCCTGACACTCGATGGGGACCCTCTCTCCCACACTGGTACGAGCCGGTGTGTTATAGTCATGTCTAGTGTGTGGTGTATCACCATACCTGTAAGAGGCTTCTGACGCTTCTGACTTTTCAGTGGAATGGTAGCTGTGGTCGACATTTCTGTGCTGGACGTCTCCTCGCCTATGGTAGTGAAGCTCAGGGTTGGGTCGCTGGTAATCAGCATAGACTGATCGATATGATGGGTCAGGGCTGTGATCTACACCGGAATGTTGATGGATGTGTTCTGCAATGCGCTGCACTGGATCTTGCTGCTCTAGATCTGGTCCGAGAATGCTGCTGCGTCTCTCAGAATTGGGATTCTTCATAGCTTCCAGATACTCTGCTTTAGCTATTGCAGCTGCTGTCTCTTTGAGTGCCGCAAGTTTTTCTAGAGAAGCTCACAGGCGTGCACTTTCCGCCTCTTGCTCTGCCTGCAAGCACGTGGATTCTGCTTCTTTCTCTGCCTGCAAATGTGCGGCTTCCATATCTTGCTCTGCCTGCAGATGCACCCTCGCTGCTTCTTGCTCTGCCTGCAAACGTACCCTCACTGCCTCTCTCTCTCTGCCTGCAAACGTGCGGTTTCCGTATCTTGCTCTGCCTACAGACGAGCTCTGCTTGTTTCAGCTTTAGATGCATCTCTCGTTCGGCGAAGGAGGATCTCGCTTTGGCTGCTTCGGCCTCGGCATGAGCGACAGCAGCGAGCTCTGACATTGATGACCTGCCTGAACTTGTTAATGACCTTGTTTTGATTGAGGATGTGCTGTTTTGAGACATTGTGCGCTTAGCCGTGTACTGCTGAGTATATTTGCGGGAAACAGTTTATGCGCGGTGGCTTCAGCATGGCGGGAATGATGAAGCGCTTAATGGCGGGCTGCATTCTTGGTACTTGTGACTGTATGGCGGCCGCTGCAGTATCCGAAGGCAGTGTGGTGTAGGTACAAGCAGCTCCTTAAGTCGTATTCACTATCGCAGGCGTCTAGCATCTGTTTTACTGCTCTGCCTTCATACATGTTGACACGGTGTGCACTCTAGCATACAGCATAAACCACCTTCTCTCTTCCAAAATAAGCAGACTGTTTTCTGTAGTCTAGCTTGTTTATTTTAGAAGCATATAGAACATGCGATAAAACTATAAAGAATACAAATGACATGGGTAAGTATTGGGCAGATAATCACACAGCTAACACAATTACAGGAAGTATACAGTGTGTGCAAACTTTACATAGAAATTAATAGGTATCTAATTAGATCTGCTATGTACTGGCTGCCATACAGTTAATAACATCTCTGAACAAAACTGCATTGCAAGAAAGATATTAATCTTACCAGATATGCTTTACCCAGATAACAAACTGAAGTAGGGGAGTTAACAGGAGGACAGATAAACACGTGTGTCCTTATGAAATACAGGAAGAAAATGGCATCTTCCTTATCCCAGAATACATTGTTTCTTTCCCACAATGCATTTCTTCAATCCCATAGTGCAACACTTCTGTTAAAGACACAGGCTGTAAATGCTATTTAAGACACAGCTATAAATTCAGCCACCACTAGATGGTGATAACTAAACCAGAATGATGCAAACATATTTTCCCTGTATTCAGAGGGCAGAACAGTGTGACAGAAGCTAAACTTGAATAATAAAGTCAACTAATCACTAATACCTCACGAGGAACGGCGTAAAAAATAAAACCAATTCCTCACCTTTTGTGGATTTGTTCATTCTGCCTCCCAAAGATCGCAGATCGCAGTAAGGCGATCACAGTGGTTTACCCTCACATATGGGGTATCAGCATACTCAGAACAATTTGCATAACAACTTTGGGGGTCTAATTTCTCCTGTTATCCTTGTGAAAGTGAAAATTTGGGGACAAAAAGATAATTTTTGTGGAAAAAAATATGATTTTTTCAATTTTCATGGCTCTACGTTATAAACTACACATCTAAATAAGCTCCTTGGGTGGTCTAGTTTCCAAAATGGGGTCAGTTGTGGGGGGTTTCTACTGTTTAGGCACATCAGGGGCTTTGCAAATGCCACATAATGCCCACAGACCATTCCATCAAAGTCAGCATTCCAAAACAGCGATCCTTCCCTTCCAAGCTCTACCATGCACCCAAACAGTGGTTCCACCCCACATATGAGGTATCAGCGTTCTCAGAACAAATTGCACAGCAACTTTTGGGTCCAATTTCTCCTGTTACCCTTATGGAAATAAAATTTTGGGGGCAAAAAGATAATTTTTGTTGAAAAAAAATATGATTTTTTTATTTTCATGGCTCTATTATATAAACTTCTATTAAGCACTTGGGGGTTCAAAATGCTCATCACACATCTAGATAAGCTCTTTGGGGGGTCTACTTTCCAAAATGGTGTTACTTGTGGGGGGGTTTTCACTGTTTAGGCACAATTTTGAGTTGAAAAAGTCAAACATCGCTTCTTCCCTTCTGACCTCTGCCATGCACCCACACAGTGGTTTGCCCCCACATATGGAATATCAGCGTACTCAGGCAAATAGCACAATTAATTTTGGGGGCTCTATGTTATAAACTTCTGTGAAACCCTTGGAGTTTCAGAGCTCTCACCACACATCTAGATAAGTTCCTTGGGGGGTCTGGTTTCCAAAATGGGGACACTTGTGGGGGGTTTCCACTGTTTAGGCACATCAGGGGCTCTCCAAACGCGACATGGCGTCCGATCTCAATTCCAGAGAAAAAAGTCAAATGGCGCTCTTTCCCTTCTGAGCTCTGCCATGCGCCCAAGCAGTGGTGTACCACTCCATATGGGGTTTCAGCGTATTCCAGACAAATTGCACAATAACTTTTGAGGTCCTGTTACTCTAGCGAAAATAATAATTGGGGGTGAAAAGATCATTTTGGTGGAAAAAATATGATTTTTTTTATTTTATGGCTCTATGTTATAAACATCTGTGAAGCCCTTGGGGGTTCAAAGTGCTCACCACACATTTACATAAGTTCCTTGGGGGGTCCGGTTTCCAAAATGGGGTCACTTTTTGGGGGCTTCCTCTGTTTAGGTACATCAGGGGCTCTCCAAATGCGACATGGCGTCCGCTTTCAATTCCAGCCAATTTGACATTCAAAATCTCAAATGATGCTCCTTCCCTTCTGAACACTGCTGTGCGCCTAAAGATTGGTCTTCCTCCACACATGGGGTATCGGTGTACTCAGGAGAAATTGCACAACAAATATTGTGGTTCATTTTCTCCTGATACCCTTGACAAAATAAAAAAATTGTGTCCGAAGAAAAATTTTGGGGAAAAAAGTTAAATGTTAATTTTTTCCTTCCACATTGTTTCAATTCTTGTGATGTACCTAAAGGGTTAATAAACTTCTTGAATGTGGTTTTGAACACCTTGAGGGGTGCAGTTTTTAGAATGGTGTCACTTTTGTGTATTTTGTGTTACATTGACCCCCCCAATCTCACTTCAAATGTGGGGTCGTCCATAAAAAAATGGATTTGTAAATTTTGTTGGAAAAATGAGAAATCACTGGTCAACTTTTAACCCTGATAACTTCCTAACAAAAAAAATATGTTTTCAAAATTGTGCTGATGTAAATTAGACATGTGGGAAATGTTATTTATTGTCTATTTTGTGTGAAATCACTCTCTGATTTAAGTGTACAAAAATTCAAAGTTTGGAAATTGCAAAATTTTCTAAATTTTTGACAAATTTCCTTTATTTTCATAAATAAACGCAAGTCATTTCAAAGAAATGTTACCACTAACATGGAGTACAATATGTCACTAAAAAACATTCTCAGAATCAGCGGGATCCATTGAAGCGTTCACCAAATCTGGTGACTGCGTTGGCCACTCCGTTACAGATAGAACACCAGCTGCCTGCTCCTTCCCTAAATAGTTCTTACATAATTTGGAGGTGGGCTTTGGGTCATTGTCCTGTTGTAGGATGAAATTGGCTCCAATCAAGGGTATGACATGGTGTTGCGAAATGGAATCATAGCCTTCCTTATTCAAAATCCCTTTTACCTTGTCCAAATATCCCACTTTACCCGCACCAAAGCAACCCCAGACCATAACATTACCTCCAGCATGCTCGACAGATGGCGTCAGGTACTCTTCCAGCATCTTTTCAGTTGTTCTGCGACACACAAATGTTCTTCTGTGTGATCCAAACACCTCAAACTTGGATTCGTCTGTCCATAACACTTTTTTCCAATCTTCCTCTGTCCAATGTCTGTGTTCTTTTACCCATATTAATCTTTTCCTTTTATTGCAGCTGTGCTGGGGGAGAAAATGGCTAGAAGGTTGGAGGAGTGTTTAAACTAGGGACGGGGGGGAGGGTATTCCTTTTATAGGAGGGGAAGATAGTGCAGATAGAGACCTGGGCACAAATAATGAAATTGGGGGTGGCATGGGGGGTGGGGTTAGAACAGTTAATAAATTAAAAAAGAATAGAGGTACAGAGAGATACATAAAGTGCATGTATACTAATGCCAGAAGCCTCACCAACAAAATGGAGGAATTGGAGTTAATGTGGTTGGAACATAATTATGACATGGTGGGGATATCTGAGACATGGCTGGATGAGAGCCATGACTGGGCGGTTAATATACAGGGCTATAGTCTGTTCAGAAATGACCGAACAAATAAGCGAGGGGGAGGCGTGTGTTTATATGTAAACTCATCCTTAAAACCCATCCTGCGTGATAATATATGTGAATCTAATGAAAATGTAGAGTCCCTGTGGGTAGAGATAAGGGGAGGGGAAAAATAATAAATTACTGATAAGGGTTTGTTATAAGTCTCCAAAAATAATGGAAGCAACAGAGAATATCCTCATAAAACAAACAGATGAAGCGGCGACTCAAGGAGAAGTCATTATTATGGGGCACTTCAACTACCCTGAAATACATTGGGGAAACAAAACCTGCAGTTCCAGCAAAGGTAATAGGTTTTTGACAACTATGAGAGACAATTACCTTTCACAACTGGTCCAGGACTCAACAAAAGGGGGGCACTGCTAGACCTAATATTAACCAACAGGCCAGACCACATATCAAATATAAGGGTTGGGGGTCACTTGGGTAATAGTGATCACAATATAATAAGTTGTCATGTATCCTTTAATAAAATGTGCAGTAGAGGGGTTACAAGGACACTAATCTTCAGGAAGGCAAATTTCCAACGGATGAGAGATGATCTTGGTGCAATTAACTGGGACGATATCCTGAGACATAAAAATACACAAATAAAATGGGAGACATTTATTAGCATCCTGAATGGGACCTGTGCACAATATATACCGTATGGGAATAAACATGCTACAAATAGGAGGAGACCACTATGGTTAAATAGAGATGTAAGGGGAGCCATAAGTGACAAATATAAAGCATTTAGAGAATTAAAGCAAGTAGGTAGTAGTGAGGCATTAAATAAATACAGAAAATTAAATAAATTCTGTAAAAAGCAAATCAAAATAGCAAAGATTGAGACAGAGAGACTCATTGCCAGATAAAGTAAAAATAATCCCCAAATATTCTTTAACTACATAAATAGTAAGAAGCTAAAAAATGAAAGTGTTGGTCCCCTTAAAAATAGTCTGGGTGAAATGGTGGATGAGGATGAGGAAAAAGCCAATATGCTAAATGACTTTTTTCAACAGTATTTACACAAGAAAATCCCATGACGGATAACCTGATCAGGGATAAAAAATTCTCCATTAAATGTCACCTGCTTAACCCAGCAGGAAGTATGGCAGCATCTAAAAATAACTAAAATTGACAAACCCCCAGGCCCGGATAGGATACACCCCCGAGTACTGCAGGAATTAAGCACAGTTAGAGACAAACCATTATTTTTAATCTTTAAAGAATCCATAATAACAGGTTCTGTACCACAGGACTGGCGTATAGCAAATGTGGTGCCAATATTCAAAAAGGGGACAAAAACTGAACTTGGAAATTATAGGTCAGTAAGTTTAACCTCAACTGTGGGTAAAATCCTTGAGGGTTTTCTAAGAGATACTATACTGGAGTATCTGGAGAAGAATAACCTCATGACCCAATATCAACATGGGTTTACAAGGGACCGTTCCTGTCAGACTAATCTGATAAGCTTTTATGAAGAGGTAAGTTCCGGACTGGACCAAGGGAATGCAGTGGACATGGTGTACATGGACTTTTCAAAAGCTTTTGATACGGTGCCACACAAAAGGTTGATACATAAAATGAGAACAATGGGGATAGGGGAAAATATGTGTAAGTAGGTTAAGAGCTGGCTCAGGGATAGGAAACAAAGGGTGGTTATTAATGGAGCACACTCGGACTGGGTCACAGTTAGCAGTGGGGTACCACAGGGGTCAGTTTTGGGCCCGCTTCTTTTAACATATTTATTAATGACCTTGTAGTTAGCATAGAGAGTAGAATTTCAATATTTGCAGATGACACGAAACTCAATACAGAGGAGGACAATTGGGCTGATAAATGGCAAATGGCAAATGAGCTTTAATGGGGATAAATGTAAGGTCACTTGCATGCACTTGGGTAGAACGAACAAGATGTATAATTATGTGCTTAATTGTAAAACACTGGGCAAAACTGTCACTGAAAAAGACCTGGGTGTATGGGTGGACGACAAACTCACATTTAGTGGCCAGTGTCAGGCAGCTGTTGCAAAGGCAAATAAAATAATGGGATGCATTAAAAAGAGGCATAGATGCTCAAGAGGAGAACATAATTTTACCTCTATATAAGTCACTAGTGCGACCACACTTAGAATACTGTGTACAGTTCTGGTCTCCGGTGTATAAGAAAGACATAGCTGAACTGGAGCGGGTGCAGAGAAGAGCGACCAAGGTTATTAGGGAACGGGGGGGTCTGCAATACCAAGACAGGTTATTACACTTGGGGTTATTTAGTTTGGAAAATCGAAGGCTTCGGGGTGATCTTATTACAATGTATAAATATATGCGGGGACAGTACAAAGACCTTTCTAATGATCTTTTTACTCTTAGACCTGTGACGGGGACAAGGGGGAATCCTCTACGTCTGGAGGAAAGAAGGTTTAAGCATACTCACAGACGCGGATTCTTTACTGTAAGAGCAGTGAGACTATGGAACTCTCTGCCATATGATGTTGTAATGAATGATTCCCTACTAAAATTTAAGAAGGGACTGGATGCCTTTCTTGAAAAGTATAATATTACAGTGTATATACACTAGTTTCCACAATATTGCATTGATCCAGGGAGCTAATCTGATTGCTGTATGTGGAGTCGGGAAGGAATTTTTTACCCCAATGTGAAACATACTGTTTGCCACATGGGTTTTTTTTTGCCTTCCTCTGGATCAACATGTTAGGGCAAGTTAGCATAGGATATGGGTTGAACTAGATGGGCTTAAAGTCTTCCTTCAACCTTAATAACTATGTTACTATGTTACTATGTTATTAGCCAGTCTCAGATAAGGCTTTTTCTTTGCCACTTGCTTGCCCTGAAGGCCAGCATCCCGGAGTCGTCTCTTCACTGTAGACGTTGACACTGGCGTTTTGTGTGTACTATTTAATGAAGCTGCTGGTTGAGGACCTGTGAGGCGTCGATTTCTCAAACTACAGACTCTAATGTACTTGTCTTGTTGCTCAGTTGTGCAGCAGGGCCTCCCACTTCTCTTTCTACTCTGGTTAGAGACTGTTTGTGCTCTCCTCTGAAGGGAGTAGTACACACGGTTGTAGGAAATCTTCAGTTTCTTGGCAATTTCTCACATGGAATAGCCTTCATTTCTAAGAACAAGAATAGACTGTCAAGTTTCACATGAAAGTTATTTTTTTTCTGCCCATTTTAAGAGTTTAATGGAACCAACAAATGTAATACTTCAGATTCTTAACTAGCTCAAAGGAAGGTCAGGTTTATAGTTTCTATAATCAGCCAAACTATTTTCAGCTGTGCTAACATACTTGCACAAGGGTTTTCAAGGGTATTCTAACCATCCATTAGCCTTCTTACACAGTTAGCAAACACAAAGTACAAAAGAACACTGGAGTGATGGTTGTTGGAAATGGGCATCTATACACCTATGAAGATATTGCATTACAAACCAGACATTTGCAGCTAGCTACATTAACAATGTATAGAGTATATTTTTTTAATCATTTAATGTTGGCTTCATTGGAAAAAAACGTGCTTTTCTTTCAAAAATAAGGAAATTTCTAAGTGACCCTAAACTTTTGAACGGTAGTGTATGTAACTGTGTATTTGCCCTGTACGTCTCTCTTTTGATCTGTTTTGTATAGTTATTTGATTTTGTTTTATCTCTTTTATAATGACTGTTGGAAAAAGGTTTCTCAAACCGAAAAGACATGATGTTCACACTCAAGGAGCACTATTAACGTATTAGTACAGCGCATGATGCTTCTCTCCCTTTGATGTGGGCTCACATCCTTTGATGTGGGCTCCAATGTGAGCCCACATCTTTCCCGGTACATGTCAGCTGTTTTGAACAGCTGACATGTGCCCGGGTGGAACCTCCCTATATGGCAATTCTCGAACATACTAAACTGGCATTTGCAAGGTGAAGAGGGCAGCAATCAACTGGTTTTATATCTAGTTTTGATTGAAATCATAGGTACTTTTTGACTTTCTGTATTCATCTATTTATTATACTAAGAGGTTAAATCTTAATTCCAGTTTCTATTAGATGGCTATGGCTATGATAAATGTTTATGAATGAACATGAATATGTACAAGCTGCTTTACTACTTGGTAGTATGGATATGATTGCATTTGGCAGCGATCAGCTTTCTTTTCCATCACACGCTGAACCCCTAATGTCGTCTGACTCGAAATATCTCTCACATTCTGGAGCAATGACAGCTCGATAGATTGCATTCTTTATGCACCATTTCATTTTTCAGGAATACGGAATCCCTAAGAAAACATTAATCTTCAATCAGTGATGTTCTTTGTATGGCTGATGCATGAAAAATAAATATGTCATTTCAAAGTGCATGCAGCAGAGGTAGAAAGCATTTTGTATACATGAAAGCTTTTAAATGACTGCAGATAAACAAGAATTTATTCGCTTTTTAAAAGGTTCACCTGAAATAGAAATACCAATTAGGATATAGATTTGGACAGGCGTCAGTATTGGCCTTGAATGTCGCCACAGAAGAATTGATCAGTAGTACGACCTTCAACTTTAGCAGAATGGTTCTCCAAAAAATGAATATTTGAGTTTCTATAGCTGTGCTAAACTGAATGAATGTTTTGTTGCATTTCTGCTACAATCTGTGTTGTGAAAGGCAAGTAGAAGACATTATTATGCAGAATAAATGAATACAAGATATATTGTAATTAGAATTCTTAGAGGGAAATGCATTCCATTAAGTTCAGTGTGCTAAAATCGGATCTGTCATGTGAATATGCTTTCCTATTTAAGGACAGCTTGTTAGGAGCAGAGGTCTGCGGTACTATTAGTCCAAGTGACACTACAAAGATGCATCTTATGAATCCACTATATTTATGAGAGCATGTAAACCCTCTCCTTTCTTCATCTTAACTACTTTCAGACAGCTATAGGATACAAATATCTCAACAGTGTAACAATGTGCATTTTACTTGGTAGTGACTTTCTACGACTTCACTGCATAGTATAGCATTTTCACGAGATGTGCAGCTCTGGGTGCAGGGAGCTGCTACCTGTCAGTCAGACTTCCCGTAGATAAGGCAGAGAGGATTTGTTACCGTCTCTGACTTACCGATTGCTGTATACACAGCGCTGAACTAGGACTAATATGCTAGACAAAATTACAGGAAAAAAAATCAGATTTAAAAAAGTATTTAAATGATGAAATATCCCCAAAGGTTTTTTATGATTTTATTGAGGGGGGAACAATGTATGCAATAAATGAAAAATATGAAAAATAAATGCATATATAACAGAACCAAATTAAAAAAAAACTGCTGCCAGTTCGAATTGCTGTAACAAACCATGCCCCTGACATATAGAAGTGATTGTTGTCAAAAGTTTACTACGACAGAGATGAAAACCTGATTTCTGATTTCTCCTACTTCTACACTGTTTAGAAGCACTGATCCTTCATATTAAATGGTCTAATTTTATTTTAGCACTAGCTGAAGAGCCCAGCGCTGCCTGGGCATAGTAACTAACTGTGGTTAGTTACAGCAAATTATAATTATCCTCCATCACATACACTCACTGGCCACTTTATTAGGTACACCATGCTAGTAACGGGTTGGACCCCCTTTTGCCTTCAGAACTGCCTCAATTCTTCGTGGCAGAGATTCAACAAGGTGCTGGAAGCATTCCTCAGAGATTTTGGACCATATTGACATGATGGCATCACACAGTTGGCGCAGATTTGTCGGCTGCACATCCCTGATGCGAATCTCCCGTTCCACCACATCCCAAAGATGCTCTATTGGATTGAGATCTGGTGACTGAGGAGGCCATTTGAGTACAGTGAACTCATTGTCATGTTCAAGAAACCAATCTGAGATGAATCGAGCTTTATGACATGGCGCATTATCCTGCTGAAAGTAGCCATCAGATGCCTGTTCTTAGCTGAGAGGAGTGGTACCCAGTGTGGTCTTCTGCTGCTGTAGCCCATCTGCCTCAAAGTTCGACGCACTGTGCGTTCAGAGATGCTCTTCTGCCTACCTTGGTTGTAACGGGTGGCAATTTGAGTCACTGTTGCCTTTCTATCAGCTCGAACCAGTATGCCCATTCTCCTCTGACCTCTGGCATCAACAAGGCATTTCCGGCCACAGAACTGCCGCTCACTGGATTTTTTTTCTTTTTCGGACCATTCTCTGTAAACCCTAGAGATGGTTGTGCGTGAAAATCCCAGTAGATCAGCAGTTTCTGAAATACTCAGACCAGCCCTTCTGGCACCAACAATCATGCCACGTTCAAAGGCACTCAAATCACCTTTCTTCCCCATACTGATGCTCGGTTTGAACTGCAGGAGATTGTCTTGACCATGTCTACATGCCTAAATGCACTGAGTTGCCGCCATGTGATTGGCTGATTAGAAATTAAGTCTTAACACACAGTTGGACAGGTGTACCTAATAAAGTGGCCAGTGAGTGTAGTCCCGTGCCCATATACCCATCATACATATCCACGATCCCATAGGCCCGTGCCCATATACCCATCATACATATCCTCCATCCCATAGTCGAGTGCTCATATACCCATCACACATCCTCCATCCCATAGTCCCATGCCCATATACCCATCATACATATTCTCCATACCATAGTCCCACGCCCATATACCCATCATACATATTCGCCAAACCATAGTCGAGTGCCCATATACCCATCACACATCCTTCATCTAATAGTCCCATGCCCATATACCCATCATACATATCTTCCATCCCATAGTCCCGTGCCCATATACCCATCATACATATCCACCATCTCATAGTCCCGTGCCCATATACCCGTCATACATATCCGCCATCCCATAGTCCCGTACCCATATACCCGTCAATCATATCCTCCATCCCATAGTCAAGTGCCCATATACCCATCATACATATTCTCCATCCCATAGTCCAATGCCCATATACCCATCATACATATTCGCCATTCCATAGTCGAGTGCCCATATACCCATCACACATCCTTCATCTCATAGTCCCATGCCCATATACCCATCATACATATCTTCCATCCCATAGTCCCGTGCCCATATACCCATCATACATATCCGCCATCTCATAGTCCCGTGTCCATATACCCGTCAAACATATCCTCTATTCCATAGTCCAGTGCCCATATACCCATCACACATCTTCCATCCCATAGTCCCATACCCATATACATATCCGCCATCCCATAGTCCCGTGCCCATATACCCGTCATACATATCCTCCATCCCATAGTCCAGTGCCCATATACCCATCACACATCCTCCATCCCATAGTCCCGTTCCCATATACCCATCATACATATCCTCCATCCCATAGTCCCGTGCCCATATACATATCCTCCATCCCATAGTGCCGTTCCCATATACCCATCATACATATCCTCCATCCCATAGTCCGGTGCCCATATACTCATCAGACATCCTCCATCTCATAGTCAACCATTATGACATCATAATGAGTGGCGGCGGGGCTTGCAACCTTTGATGACATCAGCGTCGCCATGGCAACCATAGCGACATCATAATGGGGGGCGGGGCTTGGCGCGCACACACTGCTTCCCCAGTATGCAAATAGGGGCATTGTGACATCACAATGAGGGGCAGGGCTTGACGCGCACACACTTTTTCACCCAGTATGTAGACAGGGGCACAATTGTTTGGTGAATTGGAATGCGCGGGGTTAAAATTTCGCCTCACAACATAGCTTAGGACGCTCTCGGGGTCCAGACGTGTGACTGTGCCAAATTTTGTGGCTGTAGCTGCGACGGTGCGGATGCCTATCCCGGACATACAAACAAACATACACACACATACACACATACATACACACTTTGAGCTTTATATATTAGACTAGCTGAAGAGCCCGGCGCTGCCCGGGCATAGTAACTAACTGTGGTTAGTTATCGAAAATTATAATTATCCTCCATCCCATAGTCCCGTGCCCATATACCCATCATACATATCCTCTATCCCATAGTCGAGTGCCCATATACCCATCACACTTCCTCCATCCCATAGTCCCATGCCCATATACCCATCATACATATTCTCCATCCCATAGTCCCATGCCCATATACCCATCATACATATTCGCCATCCCATAGTTGAGTGCCCATATACCCATCACACATCCTTCATCTCATAGTCCCGTGCCCATATACCCATCATACATATCCACGATCCCATAGGCCCGTGCCCATATACCCATCATACATATCCTCCATCCCATAGTCACATGCCCAGATACCCATCACACATTCTTCATCTCATAGTCCCATGCCCATATACCCATCATACATATCCTCCATCCCATGGTCCCGTGCCCATATACACATCATACATATCCGCCATCTCATAGTCCCGTGCCCATATACCCATCATACATATCCTCCATCCCATAGTCCAGTGCCCATATACCCATCACACATCCTCCATCCCATAGTCCCGTGCCCATATACATATCCGCCATCCCATAGTCCAGTGCCCATATACCCATCACACATCCTCCATCCCATAGTCCCGTGCCCATATACATATCCGCCATCCCATAGTCCTGTGCCCATATACCATCATACATATCCAACATCCCATTGTCCCGTGCCCATATACATATCCTCCATCCCATAGTCCCGTGCCCATATACCTGTCATACATATCCTCCATCCCATAGTCCGGTGCCCATATACTCATCACACATCCTCCAATCCATAGTCAACCATTATGACATCATAATGAGCGGCGGCAGGGCTTGCAACCTTTGATGACATCAGCGTCGCCATGGCAACCATTGTGACATCATAATGAGGGGCGGGGCTTGATATGCACACACTGCTTCCCCAGTATGCAAATAGGGGCATTGTGACATCACAATGAGGGGCGGGGCTTGATGCACACACACTTTTCCACCCAGTATGTAGATAGGGGCAAAATTGTTTGGTGAATTGGAACATGCGGGGTTAAAATTTCGCTTCACAACATAGCTTAGGACGCTCTCCGGGTCCAGACGTGTGACTGTGCCAAATTTTGTGGCTGTAGCTGCGACGGTGCGGATGCCTATCCCGGACATACAAACAAACATACTGTACACACACACATACACAAATACATACACACTTTGAGCTTTATATATTAGATTGCAATGGTTAATCTGCTTAGTTTAGAGCTCCTGGAAGCTTTCCTGCATTAAGGCTATTGGCTGTTAGCCACTCCCATCTCCTATATTAACTGGTCCTTCCCTAGCATTCATTGTAAAGGGCCTGTCACACTAAGCGATATCGCTAGCAATATCGCTATAACGTCACTGGTTTTGTGACGTTATAGCGATATTGCTAGCGATATCGCTATGTCTGATACTTACCTCCGACCGCCTCCTCCACTGGTTATCGCTGATCGCACAAGAACGGCCTGGACCGTTTCTCATCGTCAGCTTCCTGCTGGGCTTCCTGTGGCGCCAACGAGTGCCCAGGAATCTGCGTGGGCTCTCCATTTCCTAAAGGGGCCGCACGCTCCATCCTAAAGTGTCCCCAGCCAATACCTGGGGGACCTCTACTATGTAAGTCACCTCCTCCAAAATGGAGGTGTCTGAGCAACATGGTTAGTTAGCCCTTAGCATGCTTGCTAGTTTTCAGTCAGTCTACTTGTCCTGTACCAGTCTGCCCGTACTTGCTTGTCTATCCCAGTTTCAGCCTGACCAGTCTGCACCTACCATAGCTCATCTGTACATCAGCTGGTCAAGTCTGCATCTGCCATTACTCATCTGTACATGATGTTATTCAGTCTGCACCTTCCAGTGCTCAACTGTACATCAGCCAGTACAGTCCACACCTGCCAGGGCTCATCTGTACATCAGCCGATCCAGTCCACACCTGCCAGGTCTCATCTGTCTACCAGCCTGTCCAGTCCACACATGCCAGTGCTTCTGATGCCAGCTGGATCAGTTTGCACATGCCTGTCCCAATCTGTATACCAGCCGGTCCTGTCTGTATCTGCGGTCCCTGTATTGCTTCAGTGCCTGCCTACATCTGCTGTCCCTCCCTCTGGGCCATTCCTGCAACCAGTCCCTTGAGGGTAAGCTGATCTGCGTCCATGGTCTGTCCTAGAGTAGCACCTGGTGTTCATCAGGAGCCAAGCCTAACCTCACCATCATGGGCTCAAGTGTGAAGAGTCAGGTCTTTACCTAGTTATGCCCCTCCAGGCACTTCGTTAACCACTGCACGATGGTTCCATCATTCCAGTTACAGTTTGCTCAGGACATGGAATCTGTTGGCTCTCTGGCCTCTCTTTTTTCAGAACTGTGCCAGGAGGTCCCCTGTTGCAAGGAGCCGCAGGATATAGTTCTCTACTACCTGTTGACAGTAACCTCCCGTCTTCATACACTGACAACTATGGCGGCATCCACACTGTCTTAAGCTGCAACCACCTCGGCCATGATGCAACAGCTTGTCAGCTATATGCTTGGCTCTGGACTCATGTCAGCTCCACCACACTCTGGTGGTGACCCTGCCCTATATCGGGGATTTATTCATCAGTGCCCACTGCACTTCAAACTCTTGGCTCACCAGTTCATTTCCAACAGGGCCATAGTGGCTTCCATCATGTCCCATCTCACTTTTGAAGCTTTGGCGTGGCTCAATCACCTATTTGAGAAAGGGGACCCTATTGTGTTGAACCTGAAGTTCTTTCTAAAGGCCTTCCGGAAATTATTTGATGTGCCTGGCTGTGCTTCCTCTGCAGCATCTTTGCTACTCAGGCTGTGTTAGGGTATCCTAACAGTGGGCCAGTACTCTGTTTGCAGTCACACCCTGTTGTCCGAACTTGCCTGGATTAATGAGGCTCTGGTGACTACCTTCTGGGAGGGCCTTTCTGGGTAAATGAAAGACAAGATAGCCTGTCGTGATATACCCAACTCTCTGGATGACCTGGTGTCCTTGGCAACTTGAATAAACATCAGGTTTCAAGAGCAATTCAAAGAGGTGTTTTGCAAAAGAAGATCTGTGTGCCTAGCACCAATCTTCCAAATGCCAGTCACACAGCAAGTCTCAGCTTTGGCACCTCCCCTTGAGTCCATGCAGATTGACGTGGTGATAATGGCTACAGGTGCTTATCACAAAATTAGAATATCATCAAAAAGCTAATTTATTTCAGTTCTTCAATACAAAAAGTGAAACTCATATATTATATAGAGTCATTACAAACAGAGTGATCTATTTCAAGTGTTTATTTCTGTTACTGTTGATGATTATGGCTTACAGCCAGTGATACCAAAAAGTCATTATCTTAGTAAATTAGATATTTAACAGAAAACACCTGCAAATGTTTCTTAAGTGTTTAAAAAGGTCCCTGAATCTGTTTCAGTAGGCTCCACAATCATGGGAAAGACTGCTGACTTGACAAATGTCCAGAAGGCAGTTACTGACACACTCATCACTGCCCATTTACACAAGTCAACTACAGCTGCCGCCACTCTGGTATCGCTGCAGCAGTGCATGCAAGTGCCAGCTCACCGACTGGTGTGAGATGTGATCACACACTGGAACTCCACACTGCAGATGTTGGCAAGGCTATGTGAGCATCAGAGGACAGTTGTAGAGTACCAGCTCTAATGCCATCGGTATTCTGGTCAGCCACCTCACATAACAACTGAAGAGTGGTCAAGAATGACTGAGATTTGTGTGGTTCTCCGAGACTTTGAGGACTCCACAAAGATGGTGTGTGGGGATGACATTATCATCAGCGCAAAAATCCCGCTTCTGTGCCTACTTAAACAGTCGCTGCTGACAATTAAACGTGAAGCTTTGCATGTGGACCAGCTGGAGATGGAGGAAGACATTAGACAGGGAGATACTACCAAGCCCAGCCTTATCTCATCTGCTCAGTGTGGAGTGGGTAACAATGAGGAGGTGGAGGCTGGGAAAGAGGAACACAAGCTGACTTCAAAAGAGGCAAGAACCCACTCAAGCTTTGTCCCATCTCTCCTACATGGATGGGCTGAGAAAGGGAAAGAGGAGGTAGAGATGGAGGAGGAGGAGATGGAGAGTTGTCATCATGCTGGAGACAGGAAAGTGTTGGCTGTAGGAACCTTGGCACATATGGTCAACTTTATGAACTGCTGCCTTTCCCATGACATCTTTGACAAAAAAGAGTACTGGTTGCTCACCCTGCTAGACCTAAGCTACAAGGAGGACTTTGCATCTCTTCTTCCTAAGGTAGAAAGGTTTTGTAAAGTGGTGCTCTACCAGAAGGCTAGTGTGGAAAATATGTTGAAAAAAATCCCATCAGACAATGCTAATGGCAGGGGGCAAGCTTCCTTTCCCAACCAAGGATGAAAGGCAAGAGAGACACACAGTAGAGGCAGTGATACAACGTGAAAGGCTTAGCCAATTTCATGACACCAAACTGGTGTCCAGGGCCTGATAACCAGGTACTTTTGACAAGGAGGGAAAGGTTTTTAAAGATGGTGAAGCAAAACCTGTCCAACAAAACCAGCATACTGCCTGTCACGACTAGCGATCGTGCTTGCGGCCGAGCCGGCACCTCCACGTCGACTGACCACGCCGACGTGGGGCGAGCGTCCCAGGTGGGGACAGAATGTAGACCCACTGGACCACAGGGGGGACCCAGTCCTACCCAGACTAGGGAAGGGTAGTGACCGGGGTCTGTGGCAGCTGAGCATGTGGATGAGGTAGCAGAACGACATGACACCGCACAACTTCAGGTATAGACAAAGTTTACTTGAACAAGACATGGTACATAAACGAAACAGTTATGCAAGGCTCCCGTTTCCACACATCCGGGAAGGGTACATGTCTCAGGATAACAGACAAAGGCAGGAGGACATCACGGGTTGTCTGGCACGGGCATACTAGAGTGGCCTCTTCCTCACGCCTCAGGCGTAGCACAGGCTCAGCAGGAGAACATCAGATACCGACCTCAAACAGACTTCAGATGATGGCAGTGGACATCACGGGTTGATGCAGTCCAGGATCATCTGGCACGGGCATATCAGGACAGCCTCTTTCTCAGGCCTCAGGTATAGCACTGGCTCAGCAGGAAAACATCAGACACATACCCATGACAGACGTCAGACGATGGCAGGAGTCATCATGGGCTGATGCAGTCCAGGATCCTCTGGCACGGGCATACTAGGACGGCCTCTCTCTCAGGCCTCAGGCGTAGCACTGGCTCAGCAGGAGAACATCAAACAACGATCCCGGAAGGACGTCATCACTGGGTGGACCTCAGGGAATTTGCAGAACATTGGGACACAGGCAGGGCATCAGGAACACGGACAGGGCATCAGGAACACGGACAGTGCATCAGGAACACGGACAGGGCATAAGGACACAAGGCAGGATATCAGGAACACGGACTGGACATCAGGAACATAGACTGGACATCAGGAACACGGACTGGACATCAGGACATCAGGCAGGACATCAGGTCTCAGGCAAGACATCAGGAAATCAGGACACCAGGCAGGACATCAGGACTCAGATCTCAGATAGAGCATCAGCACACTGGCATCGGACTCTGGACATCTGGCAGTGATCAACAGACTCTGGATATCAGGCTGCGGACATCAGCTCCGGACATCAGGCGGCAGTCATCAGGCACCGGACCACTGGCAGCGATTGGCAGGTGCCGGACATCGGGCTGGGAAGCATAGGATCCGGACATCGGGCAGAGGACATCAGGCACAGCACATCTGGAAGAGGTCGTCAGACATCGGACATCAGGCCTCGGTCATCAGGCTCTGGACGAGAGGCCACGGTTATCAGGCTTTGGTCATCTGGCAATGACCTAGAAAGGAACCTCAGCGGTCTGGTGCAAACCCTGCCGGGTTGGACTGTAACCGGCAGGGAATTGCAACGAATCCCCAGCTGAGCACAAAGTGGTAGAAACTCAGCGGACACACCGGACTCCTACTTCCAAGATGAACCCAGGTTAAATCACAGCAAGTCAGGTAGCAAAGAGTCACAGTCACTGGGCACAGGGTTCAGGACAAGGAAGGACCTCAGGAGCATCACACAGAGGACACAATTCAGACAGGGTCAGGTGCAGGAACAGATCCAGGATCCAGGATTCAGGAAACAAGGCACAACATAGACGGGCCTGGATATGCAGCCTCCAGGAAGGGCGATCTGGGTATTTCTGCCCCCAGAGCAGGCGGAGAAACAAGACACAATTCAGACAGGGTCAGGTGCAGGAACAGATCCAGGATCAGGGATTCAGGAAACAAGACACAACATGGATGGGCCTGGACATGCATCCTCCAGGAAGGGTGGTCTGGGTATTTCTGCCCCCAGAGCAGGTGGAGAAACAAGACACAATTCAGACAGGGTCAAGTGCAGGAACAGATCCAGGATCAGGGATTCAGGAAACAAGACACAACATGGATGGGCCTGGACATGCAGCCTCCAGGAAGGGCGGTCTGGGTATTTCTGCCCCCATAGCAGGTGGACAAGCTATGTCAACGCCCCACAGGGCAGGGAACTTTTATATAGCTGCTGCCTCACAGCGATAGGCTGGAGCAGCAATTGTAGCACACACCCATTCCTCCTAAAAGCAGGGGAGGTATGGCCACGTGCACCCTAAGCAAAACCAGACAGAAATCAGGAATACAAAGTACACTTGGCGAGAGCTGCAAGCCTGAACACACATGGTAAGCCATACACAATGCAGAGGACCTATTAACCCACGGATAGCTTTCCACAGTGGCAGCCAGGGACCGCACCAGCGGGTGGTCATGCAAAGCAGAGGAGCCATGCACGCATGTATGGCTACGCAGCGGGACAAGGAACTGAGCAGCATCCATAATGGTAACGGACAACAGTATCCCTGCAGGTTAGGAGGAGAGGAGCAAAGGGTTAATGCAGACATGCAGAGTAATGCCGGGGAAGCAAAGTACAAACACACCGGCGTTACACTGCCTAATTATTCTGAGACTTTCAGATATTGTGTCTCAAACCTGCACATCTGGCATGAGTTGTACCTCTATACCTTGGAGGTGTTGTACTGCCCTGTTGCTAGTGTCTTGTCTGAGCAGGTTTTTAGTGCCATCGTTGGGGGGAGTCAAAACAGACAGCCAAAATTTCAATTTATTGTTCATCAAGTCACTTAGATTCTACTTTTGCCTTGTCATATTGTGCTCCATAATGCTGGATAAAGCATTGTTCATTTCTAGTCTCTATTGAGCACTGAAATGCTCGACTGCTCGGAATGCGAATCGAGCACATCGAACTCTCCCTTCCTCTACCTTGCTCTTACTATATCTCTCTTACTTTCTTCATCTCTCTTCCTTTCTTTCTCTGGCTTAGGTAATTCATTTATGGGGATAGATGCACCCGAGCACCACACAGTACTCGGAACTGCTAGCTACTCGATTTTGCACATCGAAGCTCGAGCGAGTTTCAAGTAGTGCCGAGCACAATCGTCCATCAGTATTCAACAAAAAATATCTCCGGGAGCATTAAGAAAATTAGTTCTTGAAGGATTAAATACTATTCTCTATTCATGGCAGTGATCTTAGGAAAAATTGTGATTGATTTCACTTCCTTGAATGAAAAGCAACCCTTCTCACAAATGCTTCACTGTTGGCAAAACACACAAGACTCGCGGTAGTGCTCACCTTTTCTTCTTCATCGAGATGTTCCATACAGTGTGAAAAGTACTTCATGAGAGAAAAGGATTTCACAGGAACTACAAGAATTGGACAGCAGAGGACTTGGGAAAAGATTTTTCCTGATGAAGACCCCTTCGGACTGTTTTGGAAATCTGGAAGAATTTAGGTTTCACCTTTTTTGTAAATATTTTGACTTTCTATTCTAATTGCCTTATATATTTTTCATCTCTAAATGTCTTTGATAAGTTCAAGTTAAATGCAATAATTTTCATGCTTTATTATGAAACCATGATGGCATAACATTTTTGGGTAAATAAACAAGTAATTTCAAATGTCAGAGGTTTCCAGAGTTCTCAGAGCAGGACTTGGCACCTAAGTTGACAGTGAGTTATTAATAGAATAAAATAGCATGATAAACAACTGGTGATTAAAAATCTGTCTAGAATATATTTTTATGACATAAACCCAAATCCATTTTTAACATTTCTAAAATAATTCTAATTTTTTTCTCAGCTGAATTATATGGTACTGTGTTATCTGCAGTATTTTCATTGTAAAACATTTGTTTTTAAGTGCAACATTATTATTTACATTGTGCTTATCATTGGAATGTAACTTTAAAAAAAAAACAATGATTGTTATAAGAAGCTTTCTGGGCTATAGGCAATCCATCAGCAGAATGCCGTAAGTATAGGTATTATAAAAAAAAAAACAGAAAAAAAAAACCTGTTAATATTTAAGAGCTGTTTCACTTTTAAATGATATAATTATGATAACAGGACATATAAGTTCTTCATTTTTTAAGATTTTAAAAAAGGGTCTTAAATTTTTGCAAAAATACTACTAAGGGCTCGCTCACACGAGCACATGGCTTTGTGCAACCCGATGTTTTAACCGGATAGCAATCGGCCCAATATTATACTGTAGGGCAGTGCAGATCTCTGATTTTTTTTTCTATGCCAATTTGGCATGAAAAACAATTGCAGCATGCTTCGAGTGCATCCGATAATTGGATCACGCACACCCATACAAGTCTATGGGTGCGAGCGAAACATCGAATGGCACTCAGAGATACAATTAAGAAGATGGAGAAATTAAGTGTTCTGTCTTCTCTGCACCTGTGATGTAATTCTCTGATGCAAGAGAATCGTATCACACTAAGATGACATTCGGCTCCAGCTCTGACAAAGTATGAGCCAAGTCTTAAAGGGAATCTGTCACCTATTTTTTGGCCTATAAGCTGCTGGCACCACCATCAGGGGCTTATCTACAGCATTACAGAACCTGAAAGAGAAGAAAAATGAGTTATATTATACTCTCCCAGGGGCGGTCCGGGTCCGGTTTTGTTCCGATGGGTGTAGCGGTCCGGTCCGGCACCTCCCACCTTCTAACGGTGACATCCTCTTCTTTGCTTCCGGTCCCGGCTCCGGCGCAGGCGCACTGCTTTGCCCTGTTGAGGGTAGAGCAGAGTACTGCAGTGCTCAGGCGCTGGACCTTTTCTCTTTGCACTAAAGGGATGAAATTTACTATAGGTAAATCCACACTTTAAAGCTTATTCGCATAATGCGATTGTGCTGTTTTGTCCTTATTTACCAAAATAATAGAAAAACACAAAACATTTGCTGTGATTTTTAAAAAATCATGGAAAACCATAAATTATATAGGCACAAACTTTAGATTGATTGCTATTGTAGTATTTTTGTACAAAGCTAGTATTGGAAAGATTCATTAGTACTAGCACATTACTTGCTATCAGTGTGCAAAGAGTGGGAGAAGAGGGTTGCATTGACAATCCAACACAATGGGCAGCACTTTGAACACATTTTATAAGTTGTCATAAACTTGTAAATAACTCATGAAAGAATAAAGTTACGTTAAAACAAAGCACACCATTGTTTTTCTTGTGAAATTCTCAATAAGTTTGATGTGTCACATGACACTCTTCCCATTGAAGAAAAATAAAGTTGTATCCAAAATGGCCAACTTCAACATGGCCGCCATTGTCACCACTAGTGTTGAGCGATACCAGCCGATACTGAAAAATATCGTATCGGAATGGATCGGCCGATCTAAAAAAAAGTATCGGGTATCGCCGATTCCGATACCGGAAGTCCCATTCAAGTCTGTGAGACTTCCGGTATCAGAATAAGAAAAACCCTTTTCTGTCCTTGTACAGCCTCTCGGGGGTGTGTACGGACCTTCCGGGGGTCTGTGCCGGCCTGCCTGGGGTCTGTGCCGACTGCCCGGGGGTCTGTGAGGACTGCCGGGGATCTGTACCGGCCTGCTGGGGGGCTGTGCCGGCTGCCGGGGGTCTGTGCCGACTGCCTGGGGGTCTGTGCCGACTGCCGGGGGTCTGTGCAGGCTGCGGGGGTCTGTGCAGGCATCGTCCGATGGGACTACAAGTCCCATCGGGCTATGCCTGCTACCATGACGGTAATTGACAGATTAGCCAATGATAGGACAGAAGTAGTCCCATCATCCGGCTAATGTGTTGAATGTAAAAAAAAAAAAAAAACATACTACATACATACTACATATATACATACTACATACATACTACATATATACATACTACATACATACTACATACATACTACATATATACATAATACATATATACTTACTACATACATACTACATACATACTACATATATACATACTACATATATGCATACTATATACATACTACATATATACATACTACATACATACTACAGTCATGCCAAAAGTTTTGAGAATGACACAAATATTAATTTTACAAAGTCTACTGCTTCATTTTTTCTAATGGCAATTTGCATATACTCCAGAATGTTATAAAGAGTGATCAGCTTAACAGCAATTACTTGCAAAGTCAATATTTGCCTAGAAAATTAACTCTATCCCCCAAAACACATTTCAACATCATTGCACCCTGCCTTAAAAGGACCAGCTAACATCGTTTCAGTGATTGCTCCATTAACACATGTGTGGGTGTTGATGAGGACAGGGCTGGAGATCAATCTGTCATGATTAAGTAAGAATGACACCACTGGACACTTTAAAAGGAGGCTGGTGCTTGGCATAATTGTTTCTCTTCTGTTAACCATGGTTATCTCTAAAGAAATACGTGCAGTCATCACTGCACTGCACAAAAATGGCCTAACAGGGAAGAGTATCGCAGCTAGAAAGATTGCACTTCAGTCAACAATCTATCGCATCATCAAGAACTTCAAGGAGAGAGGTTCCCTTGTTGCCAAAAAGGCTCCAGGGCACCCAAGAAAGACCAGCAAGCGCCAGGACCGCCTCTTAAAAGTATTTCAGCTGCGAGATCGGGCTACCAGAAGTGCAGAGCATGCTCAGGAATGGCAGCAGGCAGGTGTGAGTGCATCTGCACGCACTGTGAGGCGGAGACTCTTGGAGCAAGGCCTGGTCTCAAGGAGGGCAGCAAAGAAGCCACTTCTCTCCAGAAAAAACATCATGGACAGACTGATATTCTGCAAGAGGTACAGGGAGTGGACTGCTAAAGACTGGGGTAAAGTCATTTTCTCTGATGAATCCCCTTTTCGATTGTTTGGGACATCTGGAAAACGGCTTATTCGGAGAAGACCAGGTGAGCACTACCACCAGTCTTGTCTCATGCCAACTGTCAAGCATCCTGAAACCATTCATGTGTGGGGTTGCTTCTCAGCCAAGGGAATGGGCTCTCTCTCAGTCTTGCCTAAAAACACAGCCATGAATAAAGAATGGTACCAGAATGTCCTCCAAGAGCAACTTCTCCCAACCGTCCAAGAGCAGTTTGGCGATCAACAATGCCTTTTTCAACATGATGGAGCACCTTGCCATAAAGCAAAGGTGATAACTAAATGGCTCAGGGAACAAAACATAGAGATTTTGGGACCATGGCCTGGAAACTCCCCAGATCTTAATCCCATTGAGAACTTGTGGTCAATCATCAAGAGACGGGTGGACAAACAAAAACCTTCAAATTCAGACAAAATAAAAGCATTGATTTTGCAAGAATGGACTGCTGTCAGTCAGGATTTGATCCAGAAGTTGATTGAGAGCATGCCAGGGAGAATTGCTGAGGTCCTGAAGAAGAAGGGTCAACACTGCAAATATTGACTTGCTGCATTAACTCATTCTAACTGTCAATATAACCTTTTGTTACTCATAATATGATTGCAATTATATTTCTGTATGTGATAAAAACATCTGACAAACACACATAAAAACCAGAGGGCAGCAGATCATGTGAAAATATAATATTTGTGTCATTCTCAAAACTTTTGGCCATGACTGTACATACATACTACATATATACATACTACATATATACATACTACATACATACTATATATATATATATATATATATATATATACTGCATACATACTACATACATACTACATACATACATACTACATATATACATACTACATACATACTACATACATACTGCATATATACATACTACATACATACTACATACATACTACATATATACTACATTCATACAACATACATATATACTACATACATACAACATACATACTACATACAACATACAGTACATACATACTACATACATGCTACATATATACTACATTCATACAACATACATATATACTACATACATAAAACATGCTACAGACATACAACATACATACTACATACAATACATTCATACAATACATACATATAGACATACAGTACATACAACATAGAGTACATACTCACCATTACTTGTCACTTTGATCCCCGAAGCCAGTGTCATCTAAGGAAAAATATGAAAATAACAAACCACCAAATACTCCCTGATCCACAGAAATCCACGAGTGAGTGTCCCACGCCGATCTTCCGTGGAGAGCAGCAGCATCAGCTGATGCGACCGCTCTCTACGGGGCTCAGGAATCCAGTGTCGGGAGGTAGGTATCCTTCCGCACTGTATTCCTCCGCCACTGTAAAAAAATAGTCCCTGGTCTCACTTTATGGCAAATGCTGTGTGGGAACTTTTTCACACAGCAATGCCAAAAGTGAGACTAGGGACTATTTTTTTACAGTGGCAGAGGAATACAGTGCAGAAGGATACCTACCTCCCGACACTGGATTCCTTGAGCCCCTAGAGAGCGGTCGCATCAGCTGATGCTGCTGCTCTCCACGGGAGATCGGCGTGGGACACGCATGGATTTCTGTGGATCAGAGAGTATATGGCTTGTTTGTTATTTTCATATTTTTCCTTAGATGACACTGGCTTCGGGGAACAATGTGACAAGTATTGGTGAGTATGTACTCTGTGTTATGTGTACTGTATGTCTATGTGTGTATTGTATGAATGTTTGAATGTATTGTATGTAGTATGTATGTATTTTATGAATGTTTGTATGTATGCAGTATGTAGTATGTATGTATGTTGTATGTCTGTAGCATGTTGTATGTATGCAGTATGTATGTAGCATGTATGTAGTATATATGTATGTTGTATGAATGTAGTATATATGTAGCATGTATGTAGTATCTATGTATGTTGCATGAATGTAGTATATATGTAGCATGTATGTAGTATGTATGTAGTATGTATGTATGTTGTATGCAGTATGTATGTTGTATGAATGTAGTATATATGAAGCATGTATGTAGTATGTAGTATGTATGTTGTATGTAGTATATATGTAGTATGTAGTATATATGTAGTATGTATGTAGTATGTATATAGTATGTATGTAGTATGTATATATGTAGCATGTATGTAGCATGTATCTAGTATGTATGTAGTATATATGTATGTTGTATGTATGTAGTATGTATGTAGTATGTATATATGTAGTATGTATGTAGTATGTATGTATGCTGTATGAATGTAGTATGTATGTAGTATGTATATATGTAGCATGTATGTAGCATGTATGTAGTATGTATGTAGTATATATGTATACTGTATGAATGTAGTATATATGTAGTATGTATATAGTATGTATGTAGTATGTATATATGTAGTATGTATGTAGCATGTATGTAGTATGTATGTAGTATGTATGTAGTATACATGTATGTTTTATGAATGTAGTATATATGTAGTATGTATGTACTATGTATGTAGTATATATGTATGTATTATGTATGTAGCATGTATGTAGCATGTATGTAGTATGTATGTATGTTGTATGTATGTATGTATGTAGTATGTATGTTTGTAGCATGTATGTAGTATTTATGTAGCATGTATGTAGTATGAATGTAGTATGTATGTAGTATGTATATATGTAGTATGTATGTAGCATGTATGTAGTATGTATGTATGCTGTATGAATGTAGCATGTATGTAGTATGTATGTAGTATGTATATATGTAGTATGTATGTAGCATATATGTAGTATGTATGTAGTACTGTATATATGTATGCTGTATGAATGTAGTATATATGTAGTATGTATATAGTATGTATGTAGTATGTATATATGTAGCATGTATGTAGCATGTATGTAGTGTGTATGTAGTATGTATGGAGTATGTAAGTATGTTGTATGAATGTAGTATATATGTAGTATGTATGTAGTATGTATGTATGTAGTATGTATGTATGTAGTATGTATGTTTTTTTCTTTTACATTCAACACATTAGCCGGATGATGGGACTACTACTGTCCCATCATTGGCTAATGTGTCAATCACTATCAGTGTAGCAGGCATCACCCGATGGGACTTGTAGTCCCATCGGACGATGCCTGCACACACACAAGACCCCCGGCAGGCCCGCACAAACCACCGGCAGCCGGCACAGGCACCCGGCAGTCGGCACAGGCCCCTGAGAGGCCCGTACAGACCCACGACAGTCGGCACAGACCCCCCGCAGTCGGCACAGACCCCCCGCAGTCGGCACAGACCGCGCATCTTGATGCGCACAGACCGCGCATCATGATGACGTCATTTCAGCAGCCAATCACAGCCATGCCAATAGTTAACATGCCTAACAGGATGTGCCCACACTTCTGAGGATTCCCATTGGCTGAATCAAATCGAGCAGGCTGATAGCTTTATGGGAACTTCCGATTCCGGTATCCGATACGAAAAAAGTATCGGAAGTCAGTATCGGAATTCCGATACAGCTAATATCGGCCGATACCCGATACTTGCGGTATCGGAAAGCTCAACACTAGTCACCACCCATCTTGAAAAGTTTCCCCCCTCCCATATACTAATGTGCCACAAACAGGAAGTTGATATCACCAACCATTCCCATTTTATTTAGGTGTATCCATGTAAATGGCCCACCCTGTACTTCATCATCAGCACACTGCAATTAATCAATACACGAATTCAGCTATTACTATACACATAAAAAATGTCTGGTACTTAGTTAGCATTTTTTGATCTAGAAATGAAAAACCATTCAACCACCACAAGTTGTTCCTTAATTATGGATGGTCCCTAAATCTAATGGCTCCCCTTTCAATGTACCCAAACAGAACTCATGTGAACTGGTGAAAAGATTGGATCCACTCTAATCCACCTATCTTTCCCAGAAAGGCTTTAATATAGAGCTAAGCCTGAATTCCATCTCTTCCACACATACTACATGTATATTAATGGAATCTGTCACCAGGTGTTTGCTTAGTTCCTCCGAGGACAGCATAATGGAACGGCCCAAAACCTGATTTCACTTACTTTACTTAATGTTGCAATTTTGATTAAAAACAGTTTATCTGCTGCAGACTTACCAGTTCACAGAATGCTGAGCTCCGTGTAACCCACACCATTGATTGGCAGCTCTCTGCACACTGTGGATAGGCAGAAATCTGCTCATTAGTGCTGGGGTGTGGTTGGACCTGACTGCAAGTTTACTAATTCTATAATGATAACCTCCTGCTGATAAAACAATGATTTCATAGACAAAAGAAAATACATTAAGAAGTCCAGTAAGTGATACATATGTGAAATCAGCGTCTGTGCCCTGATTAGGAAACAAAAACCTGGGGATACATATAAAGGTGATACATATATACATACAAATACACATGTATTTGTACTTTTTATATGGTGGATGGTAATGATATAATGCAAAAACTCTAGTCCATGCCCTCATCATCTCTCGCCTTGACTACTGCAACCTCCTGCTCAGTGGCCTCCCCTCGAACACTCTCGCACCCCTCCAATCTATTCTAAACTCTGCTGCCCGACTAATCCACCTGTCCCCCCGCTATTCCCCAGCTTCTCCCCTCTGTCAATCCCTTCACTGGCTCCCCATTGCCCAGAGACTCCAGTACAAAACCCTATCCATGACATACAAAGCCATCCACAACCTGTCTCCTCCATACATCTGTGACCTCGTCTCCCGGTACTTTCCTGCACGCAACCTCCGATCCTCACAAGATCTCCTTCTCTACTCCCCTCTTATCTCCTCTTCCCACAATCGCATACAAGATTTCTCTCACTCATCACCACTACTCTGGAACTTTCTACCACAACATATCAGACTCTTACCTACCATCGAAACCTTCAAAAAGAGCCTGAAGGCCCACCTCTTCCGACAAGCCTATAACCTGCAGTAACCACCAATCGACCAAACCGCTGCATGACCAGCTCTACCCTCGCCTACTGTATTCTCACCCATCCCTTGTAGATTGTGAGCCTTCGCGGGCAGGGTCCTCTCTCCTCCTGTACCAGTTATGACTTGTATTGTTTAACATTATTGTACTTGTTTTTATTATGTATACCCCTCCTTACATGTAAAGCGCCATGGAATAAATGGCGCTATAACAATAAATAATAATAATAATAATAATAATATTGTTCAGATCATGAGTTTATGTCTTTTTGGAGTTATGGACAGGGCATACAAATTTGGTAGACTTTATATGAGGTTTTACTTTAGATATTGGACATTCATATCAATTACTTTTTTATGCAAAGCTAGATAAATATATTTGATGTTGAGAGTAAATGCAAGTAAGAAAAGTTATTTTTAGCCCCTTAAGGACCCGGGGTATTTCAGTTTTTGTGTTTCAATTTTTTGCTCCACTTCTTCCCTGAGCCATAACTTTGGCATTTTTCTGTCACTATGGCCATGTGAGGGCTTGTTTTTTGCGGGATGAGTTATACCTTTCAACGGCATCATTGATTTTATCATAGTGCACTGAAACTGCCCAAAAAGTGCAATTCCACAATTGTTTTTTGGATTTTTTTTAACCATATTCATTAAATGTTAAAACTGACCTGTTATTATGATTCTCTAGGTCATTACGAATTCACAGATACCAAACATGTATAGGTTCCTTTTTATTTAAATAGTGAAAAAAATGGTTTCCTGAGACCTGTAGCGTCTTTACATTTCGGGATCTGGGGCCGAGTAAAGGCTTATTCTTTGCGCACCGATCTGTTTTTTTTTATAACATTTTGGTGTAGATACGATATTTTGATCACTTTTTGCATTTTAATACAATGTTGCAGAGGCCAAAAAAAATTAACTCTAGAGCTTTGATTTTTTTTTCGTTACGCCATTTACTGATCACATTAATTCTTTTTATATATTGATAGATCAGGCAATTTTGAATGCGTAGATACCAAATATGTGTATTTTTACATTTTTTTTAATTCTTTTATTTTGAATGGGGTGAATGGGTGGTGATTTGAACTTTTATACATCTATTTATATAATTGCCTTGTAATGTTTTCATTTCCTGTTCTGTCCAGATGTCACCGTATCCCAGAATTCCAAGTGGAGGAAGCTCACGACCGCCATATTGGGACACCCAAGTTACGGGTGTCTCAATGTGGAAACTGCTGCTGGTATCAACCTAATGCACGGTACCACCAGCGGAACACCGTGGCATCACACACATACTCTATACACCGTACGCACCACACTCAGACACTCACACTCACACACTCACCCAGCCTCTTGTGCGGTACCACCAGCGGAACACCGTCGCACTGAACCTATGCTAATTCCGAGCAGGGGCAGTGAATCATTGGGCTGATCCCGGACGCAGATGCACGATGTGTCTACAGGCAGAGGAAGCTGGTCACATTAAATGGGTTTTCCCACAAATGAAAGTTCATTTTAAAAATTGTCTGTGTCTGACCATGTACGGAGCATACCACATCTTCTGGGCAGGGGAGGAAGCAAAAGACAATACTGACATTACAGCAGCGGATCACAGAGGATTCATCTTGTGTGGTAAAATATTTCACCGATTGTTTTTAAACAATATTTTACCTCACAAAATGTATCCTCTGCAATATCCTGCTGTAACGTCAGTATTGTCTTTTGCTTCCTCCCCTGCCCAGGAGCTGTGGTATGTTCTGCACATGGTCAGACACAGAGGTGAGAGAGACAGAGCACAGGGGGAGACAGCTCAAATAGGACAGCACATGAGGGGAGAACACAGCACAGGAAGGAGAGACAGCAGACAAGGGGAATTGCACATGGGGTAGACAGGTCAAAGAAGGGAGCACAGATGGGAGAAGTCAGCACATGTGGAAACAGAGAGTGGATAGGTGGGTGAGCACATGGGGGAGAGATTCTCAATGCTGCAAAGCCTGCCCCTATCATGACATTACCGCCCTCCCGATGCGGTAGCATCGGGCCTCCATCTAGTTTTTTATATTTTTTTTTAATTTTTACTCCATGGAATCATCCAAATCACTTGTGCTTCTGTTCAGCCCTGCTCTATGTAGCAGAAAAGCTCATTTGCTATGAGAGCCAACCGCTGGTTTGAGCTCATGGCAATCCGGCAATGACAACCACAGGGCACTCCTGCAGACCCCGAGTTGTCATGCCAACCCATCGGCGACCCACGGTCATTAGACACGGGCGCCGATGGGGGGTTGTTGGCGTGCTTCCTGCGCGTGCATGTTAAATGCCGCTCTCAGAGTTTGTCAGTGGCCTTTAACATGTTAACAGTCGCGGGTGTAATGTGATTCCTCCTGCAGCTGTTTGAGGCTCATGACATCTGATCAGATGAGCTTTCATGGGCCAGAAAAGGTGCAGGCTCATCGGCAGAGCCCGCACCAAACAGTAGGAGCCATCCAATGTCTGATGTATCCATCATTGGACGTTAAGGGGTTAATCATCAGCATATTTCATTAGACATAATCTCCACCTCATATCAAGAACAAAATTTTTTGTTTACAGTTTACTAAACCTATTTCTGTTATTATGCTTACAGTTTATTTCTCTAAAAGTGTGTTGGGTGACCATTACTGTAGTATGCATTCATAATTTATTTATTTTTTCTTTTCTAGTGGACTCTAAACATATTTAGCACAAGAAGGAACACTTTTTTGTAACTGTTGATATTGATTTGTAGTTTCATGCTGTGCAGTCTCAACAAAATGAGCTTCTTATATCTTTTTAAAAATAGCCACTATTTCTGATTTAAAAAATAGTGGTCTTTCATCTGATCTGAAAAAGTATAATTACTGACTCAATTTATGATGTTCTTTTTCTAATTGTCTGTGGTCAGCAAAAAAACAAGCAAAAGAGAGGCAACAGAAGACTAGGGAGGTTAATAAGTGGCTCAGGAATTGGTGTAGGAAGGAGGGGTTTGGGTTCCTGCAGAACTGGGCCAACTTCTCAGTTGGCTACAGGTTCTACGCTAGGGACGGGCTGCACCTCAATGGGGAGGGTGCAGCTGTGCTGGGGGAGAAAATGGCTAGAATGTTGGAGGAGTGTTTAAACTAGGGACGGGGGGAGGGTATTCCTTTTATAGGAGGGGAAGACAGTGCAGATAGAGACCTGGGCACAAATAATGAAATTGGGGATGGGGATGGCATGGGGGGTGGGGTTAGAACAGTTAATAATTTAAGAAAGAATAGAGGTACAGAGAGATACATAAAGTGCATGTATACTAATGCCAGAAGCCTCGCCAACAAGATGGAGGAATTGGAGTTAATGTTGTTGGAACATAATTATGACATGGTGGGGATATCTGAGACATGGCTGGACGAGAGCCATGAGTGGGCGGTTAATTTAAAGGGCTATAGTGTGTTCACAATTGACCGAAAAAATAAGCGAGGGCGAGGCGTGTGTTTATATGTAAAATCATCCTTAAAACCCATGTGTCATGATCCAGGTCAGATCTGACAGTTTAAATGCACAAAGTAACCTTTTTTTTTCCTTTGGCTGTGTGCCAAAGATAGTTTTCCCCCCGGTGACCATTAGGGTCATTGCACTCTGGTTATCTTAGTTTGTGCACATGATTATGTAACAGGTATGATTGCTCTATAAAAGAGTATCAGGTGTGTTAATCACTGTTGGTGATTAGTCCTCAGTTACATGCAAAACCTGGGTGAAGGAGGGAGCTGAAAGAGAGTCCCGGGCAGCTCAGTGTGAGTCCTGGAGTGGCAGCTATGGTGTCTGCAAGTAGGGCTGGCATGGCTTGGTGGAGTTGCAGCTATGGTGTAGAGCTGCACTCATGATGCTGGATTCAGTTGCTGAAAAGCTGGACTCAAGATGATAGACTCTTTTGCGGAAAGCTGAACCCATATGCTGGACTCTGGTTTCTGGACAGCTGCATTCAGGTGGTGGACTCTGTTTGCTCCAAGGCTGCACTATGGTGTTGGACCCGGACGGAAGAAAAGATGCACGCAGGTGGTGGGCTCTGTTGCTGGGAGCATAAGCAACAGAGCAAAGCTAAGTGGTGTTCCTCTGTTTTGTCACTTTTCCTTATGTGTGTTTAGTGCAGTGGTGGGATTAGTTTCCACACCGACCAATTCCCTAGTGAGGGTTTAGGTGCAGGGCGAGCTAGGGTTTAAAGGTATCCTGAGCGGCGCCCGGTGTGGAAACGGCCTAGGTAACGTTAGGAGTGTAGAGACACTGACTCAGGGGAGTGCAGGAGGTCTCCACTTCCCCGTTTCCCTTTCGCAGGGCCACTATTGTTATTGTTACCCAGGTTTTTCCTTATTGTTTAAATTCGCCTTACTGGAGGCGGGTCTCCAGATTTACGTGTTACGTGTATTACCTAAATTCGCCTGTTGGAGGCGGCGTATCCAGCTGCACGTGTTATTATTTAATATCGCCCAACTGGAGGCGGTGTATCCAGGATCACGCGTGTTATCTAAATCCGCCCTGCTGTGGGCGCTGTGTCCAGCCACGCGTGACCGTGACACCATCCTTCGTGATAATATATATGAATCTAATGAAAATGTAGAGACCCTGTGGGTAGAGATAAGGGGAGGGGGGAAAAATAATAAATTACTGACAGGGGTTTGTTAGAAGTCTCCAAAAATAATGGAAGCAAGAGAGAATATCCTCATAAAGCAAATAGATGAAGCTGCGACTCAAGGAGAAGTCATTATAATGGGGGACTTCAACTACCCTGAAATACATTGGGGAACCAAACCTGCAGTTCCAGCAAAGGTAATAGGTTTTTGACAAATATGAGAGACAATTACCATTCACAACTGGTTCAGGACCCAACAAGAGGGGGGCACTGCTAGACCTAATATTAACCAACAGGCCAGACTGCATATCAAATGTAAGGGTTGAGGGTCACTTGGGTAATAGTGATCACAAATTAATACGTTTTCATGTATCCATTAATAAGATGTGTAGTAGAGGGGTTACAAGGACACTAAACTTCAGGAAGGCAAATTTCCAACGGATGAGAGATGATCTTGGTGCAATTAACTGGGACGATATCCTGAGACATAAAAATACACAAAGAAAATGGGAGATGTTTATTAGCATCCTGAATAGGACCTGTGCACAATATATACCGTATGGGAATAAACATGCTAGAAATCGGAGGAAACCACTATAGCTAAAAAGAGCAGTAAGGGGTGCAATAAGAGATAAAAAATAAAGCATTTAGAGAATTAAAGCAAGTCGGTAGTGATGAGGCATTAAATAAATACAGAAAATTAAAAATATTCTGTAAAAAGCAAATCAAGACAGCAAAGATTGAGACAGAGAGACTCATTGCCAGAGAAAGTAAAATAATCCCAAAATATTCTTTAACTACATAAATAGTAAGAAACTAAAAAATGATACTGTTGGCAACCTTAAAAATAGTCTGGGTGAAATGGTGGATGAGGATGAGGAAAAAGCCAATATGCTAAATGACTTTTTTTTCAACAGTATTTACACAAGAAAATCCCATGACGGATAACATGATCAGGGATAAAAATTCTCCATTAAATGTCACCTGATTAACCCAGCAGGAAGTCCGGCGTCGTCGAAAAATCACTAAAGTTGACAAATCCCTGGGCCCGGATGGGATACACCCCCGAGTACTGCAGGAATTAAGCACAGTCATAGATAGACCATTATTTTTAATCTTTAAAGATTCCATAATAACAGGGTCTGTACCACAGGACTGGCGTATAGCAAATGTGTTGCCAATATTCAAAAAGGGGACAAAAACTGAACTTGGAAATTATAGGCCAGTAAGTTTAACCTCAACTGTGGGTAAAATCCTGGAGGGTTTTCTAAGAGATACTATACTGGAGTATCTGGAGAAGAATAACCTCATGACCCAATATCAACATGGGTTTACAAGGGACCGTTTGTGTCAGACTAATCTGATAAGTTTTTATGAAGAGGTAAGTTCAAGACTGGACCAAGGGAATGCAGTGGACGTGGTGTACATTGACTTTTCAAAAGCTTTTGATACGATACCACACAAAAGGTTGATACATAAAATGAGAACAATGGGTATATGGGGAAAATATGCGTAGGTGGGTTAAGAGCTGGCTCAGGGATAGGAAACAAAGGGTGGTTATTAATGGAGCACACTCGGACTGGGTCACGGTTAGCAGTGGGGTACCACAGGGGTCATTTTTGGGCCCACTTCTTTTTAACATATTTATTAATAGCTTTAATGGGGATAAATGTAAGGTCATGCACTTGGGTAGAACGAACAAGATGTATAATTATGTGCTTAATTGTAAAACACTGGGCAAAACTGTCACTGAAAAAAGACCTGGGTGTATGGGTGGACGACAAACTCACATTTAGTGGCCAGTGTCAGGCAGCTGCTGCAAAGGCAAATAAAATAATGGGATGCATTAAAAGAGGCATAGATACTCATGAGGAGAACATAATTTTACCTCTATATAAGTCATTAGTGCGACCACACTTAGAATACTGTGTACAGTTCTGGTCTCTGGTGTATAAGAAAGACATAGCTGAACTGGAGCGGGTGCAGAGAAGAGCGACCAAGGTTATTAGGGAACTAGGGGGTCTGCAATACCAAGACAGGTTATTACACTTGGGGTTATTTAGTTTGGAAAATCGAAGGCTTAAGGGTGATCTTATTACAATGTATAAATATATGCGGGGACAATACAAAGACCTTTCTAATGATCTTTTTACTCTTAGACCTGTGACGGGGACAAGGGGGCATTCTCTACATCTGGAGGAAAGAAGGTTTAAGCATACTCACAGACGTGGATTCTTTACTGTAAGAGCAGTGAGACTATGGATGCCTTTCTTGAAAAGTATAATATTACAGGGTATGTACACTAGTTTCCGTAATATTGCGTTGATCCAGGGAGCTAGTCTGATTGCCGTATGTGGAGTCGGGAAAGAATGTTTTTCCCCAATGTGAAGATTACTGTTTGCCACATTGGTTTTTTTTTTGCCTTCCTCTGGATCAACATGTTAGGGCAAGTTAGGATAGGATATGGGTTGAACTAGATGGACTTAACGTCTTCCTTCAACCTTAATAACTATGTTACTATGTTACTATGTAACAATCTAAAAGTAACTAGATTAAGGCCCGATGCTATCGCATCAAGAGGATAGTGACACACCTCTTGCCATGTTAACCCTCAACACACACACCTCCTCAACACACACTTCTCTCACCTTTCACTATCTCCACTCACGTCCCCCCTCTTTCACTCCACATACGACCCTTTCTCTCACTCCGTCTCTCATACTCACGCCGTCATCGCCGCTGCTCCACGATCCCCGACATCTTCTGCCGGTGCCATCCTGGATCCAGACGTTGTCCACGTCGGTGACATGTTCTTGCGGAGATGCCATCTTGAGTATCGTGAAATCCCGTGATACTCAAGATGGCGTCGCCGCAAGAACATGTCGCCGGCGTGGACGATGTCGGGATCCAAAATAGCGTCGGCGAAATCTCGCGAGGACGATGTCTGGATCCAAAATGGCGTCGGCGAAATTTCGCAAGATTTTGCCGACGCCATTTTGGATCCGGACGTCGTCCACGCCGGCGACATGTTCTTGCGGCGACGTCATCTTGAGTATCGCGGGATTTCACGATACTCAAGATGGCGTCGCCACAAGAACATGTCGCCGGCGTGGACAACGTCTGGATCCAGGATGGCGCCAGCGGAAGAAGTTGTCAGGGATCGTGGAGCAGCGGCGATGGCGGCGTGAGTATGAGAGACGGAGTGAGAGAAAGGGTCGTATGTGGAGTGAAAGAGGGGGGGACGTGAGTGGAGATGGTGAAAGGTGAGAGAATTGTGTGTTGAGGAGGTGTGTGTTGAGGAGGAGTGGTGTGTTGAGGGTTAACATGGCAAGAGGTGTGCGGTGACGTCACCAGTTACAACTGGACGGAAGTTGTTACAACCGAAAGCTGCTTAGCGCATTTATTATTATAGATAAGAAATTAATGTTATAATTGCATACCTTTTATTAAACAATTTAATGCAAAACACAGGACAATGTGACTAATTATCCTTTTCCACGCCTCAAAGAATGTGTTTAGAAATGAATCCTGGAAACGTTAATTTCCTTGTTAACTAACTTCACCCGCCTACTGTTACTGCAAACAGTCTAAATTAATTCCATGGAATTACAGTATGTCCACACATTAAAAGCAATTAATGTTAATTCAATGTGTAATCATCAGTTATAAGCTGGGTTGTGGAGTTTCATCCACAATTTCCATTAGAAAATGAAAACTACACACATAGCTCTATAACCAAATGAATAGGTTGCATTTTAACATGGAAGAAATAGATAATTATTTCTACAAGTTAGAAGTTTTCAATTATGGCACCTTCTTCAGAACAATGGAGACAAGCAGCAAGAAATTTTTGTTTTTTAAGAGTATGATAAAGGACTGTTTGACTTGGGAACTTTTCATTTGCATTGGAAATATCTCAGTTTGCATACACATAGACAACAATGCATATATGATTATTCATATTGCTGTAAGCAATAAAAAACTCTGAATAAACTATAGGACAAAGTTTTTATATTTGTTGGAGCTAATTTGCATGTCATTTGTTTAGCTACATTTTCTGTCAAAATTAAAGAGACATATTCAAGAAAAAAAAGTGTAAATACATGTGTTAGGCTTCGGAATTCTCTCACTGCGCAAGATGGATCCCAAGCTTTGTCTGGTGCTGTGGTCTCCGATGCAGCTCTGGCCACTGCTCAGCACAGATGTCAGTCCCAGCATCTTGCTCAGGCTCATGATATACGTTTGGTTACTGCTGGCTCTCCGGCCAAGTCTATGGTAACCAGTGATATACAGGTGCAGTCTTGCGCTCTGGAGCCTAAGTCCAGAGATCACCTTACTGAGCATATTCGTGATGTGGCATCTGCTTATTGGTGGTTTGATGTTAGCTTCTCTGGTGATGCGGCAACTCTGAATTGGTCCACGGGCGATGTCTCGACTGACTGGGGTGGAGGCTAGCATATAAAAGGCTCTCAGCAGCACACATGGGTGCGCTAGTGCTGTTTAGGTTTGGTGTGTGTGGGTGGATACTCTACAAGTTTGTGTGTGTCTGTCTATGCTTGAAGACTGTACACGTTGGCAGGCAGGTATTTCATTTATGTGATTTTGCACACATGGCTTCACGCCTGAGTGTCTAGACTGCTACATGCTTTGGGTGCCGGTCAGGCACAAGTTCGGTACTGTGAGGACTGGGCTAACTAGTCTCTTGGCTTAGCATGTGTTTCGTTCTTGTGTGCGGTTAGCACAGAACAGTCACAGAGCAAGCTCAACCCTTCTGTTTTACTTCTCTATGAAGGCAACAGGGTATTGTACCTAGTTTCATAAGAGTTCATTCTTTTGGCTTAGCATCTGCTTCATTCATGTGTGCGGCTAGCACAGTTTAGTTGCAGAGCTAGCTCAATCCACGTGTTAACATCTCTGTGACGTTAACAGGGTATAGTCCTTACTAGAGTTGAGCGACTTTTGGTTTTTTAGGGTCGCGTTTCATTTCGTGAAACCCGACTTTTCCAAAAGTCGGGTCGAGCAAGATCGTCCGATTATAGGGAAAAGTCGGGGTCGTCCCGAAACACGAAACCCAATGTAAGTCAATGGGGAATAAAAGTCGGCAGTGAGAGGAGGACAGGAAACACACCTACAGTGCCCATTTGAATGCCAAAAGCATCAATTCTTCTTTCTTAAGCTTGTCAACCTTAATTAACTTCATAATACAAGTTACGCACTGAAAAATGGGGGTTATTTGGCTAAAGTTGTGGGGGGGGAGGGCTGGCTACAGGTTTTCATGTGCCCTGGGTGAAAGAGCGTCCCTTTAACACATACCACAACTCATCATGCTCCGATACGGCAGAGAAATAGCGGTATAGTACAATGAAAAATACCTCACTTTTTACATCTCATGACGAGGCCCATCTATTTCTCCATATAGAATCATTGGTCCCATATAATGTTTGAAACAGTATATGATGAGCTCCACATAATGCTACAGTATATGTTGGTCCCCATGGATGAAGCTCCACTGTCTTATGGGCCCAAATAATGCTCCAAACATAATGGGCCCCATTTCTAATGCTCTAGTGTATAATGGGCCCTGTAAATGCTGCTCCAGTGTCTGATGTCCACCTTTGGAATGTTCCAGTGTATGGTGGGCCCCATCTATCATTCTCCAGAGTATAGTGCTCCCCAAAAATTGCTGTCCCAACATTGAAAACAATCAAATAAGTCTCCTCGCTAGGGAATCCCTGTACTTGTCTGGACAGGTGCTGTAGCTTGCTTAACAGCTCGCCAGCCGTTCTCACGCCCAGTATGGATTACACGTGATTGCACAAAGGTGAGAAAGGGTACCGTATCACCAGATAACATGTATGGATAGCGTACACATTCAAAATATATGTCTCAGGAGGCAGGCTCAGACGGTGTTAGGCCCAGTATGGATTGCACGTGATTGCACAAAGGTTAGAAAGGGTACCGTATCCCTGGATAACATGTATGGATAGCGTACATATTCAAAATATATGTCTATACAGCATGAGGCAGGCTCAGACGGTGTTAGGCCCAGTATGGATTGCACGTGATTGCACAAAGGTTAGAAAGGGTACTGTATCCCCGGATAACATGTATGGATAGCGTACACATTCAAAATATATGTCTATACAGCATGAGGCAGGCTCAGACGGTGTTAGGCCCAGTATGGATTGCACGTGATTGCACAAAGGTTAGAAAGGGTACCGTATCCCTGGATAACATGTATGGATAGCGTACACATTCAAAATATATGTCTCAGGAGGCAGGCTCAGACGGTGTTAGGCCCAGTATGGATTGCACGTGATTGCACAAAGGTTAGAAAGGGTACCGTATCCCTGGATAACATGTATGGATAGCGTACACATTCAAAATATATGTCTATACAGCATGAGGCAGGCTCAGACGGTGTTAGGCCCAGTATGGATTGCACGTGATTGCACAAAGGTTAGAAAGGGTACCGTATCCCCGGATAACATGTATGGATAGCATACACAATCAAAATATATGTCTCAGGAGGCAGGCTCAGACGGTGTTAGGCCCAGTATGGATTGCACGTGATTGCACAAAGGTTAGAAAGGGTACCGTATCCCTGGATAACATGTATGGATAGCGTACACATTCAAAATATATGTCTATACAGCATGAGGCAGGCTCAGACGGTGTTAGGCCCAGTATGGATTGCACGTGATTGCACAAAGGTTAGAAAGGGTACCGTATCCCCGGATAACATGTATGGATAGCGTACACATTCAAAATATATGTCTCAGGAGGCAGGCTCAGACGGTGTTAGGCCCAGTATGGATTGCACGTGATTGCACAAAGGTTAGAAAGTGTACCGTATCCCTGGATAACATGTATGGATAGCGTACACATTCAAAATATATGTCTATACAGCAAGAGGCAGGCTCAGACGGTGTTAGGCCCAGTATGGATTGCACGTGATTGCACAAAGGTTAGAAAGGGTACCGTATCCCCGGATAACATGTATGGATAGCGTACACATTCAAAATATATGTCTCAGGAGGCAGGCTCAGACGGTGTTAGGCCCAGTATGGATTGCACGTGATTGCACAAAGGTTAGAAAGGGTACCGTATCCCTGGATAACATGTATGGATAGCGTACACATTCAAAATATATGTCTATACAGCATGAGGCAGGCTCAGATGGTGTTAGGCCCAGTATGGATTGCACGTGATTGCACAAAGGTTAGAAAGGGTACCGTATCCCTGGATAACATGTATGGATAGTGTACACATTCAAAATATATGTCTCAGGAGGCAGGCTCAGACGGTGTCAGGCACAGTATGGATTTGACGGCCCAGATTACACAGCGGAGGAGCAGGGAGAGGTAAAGATTGCAAATGCTGGGGCCCTGCCCAAGCAAGGGGGGCCCACTCGTGGGCGTCGGTACTGGCACTGGGCCCCTCATAGTACAGCGGTGTGTCTGACGGCGGGTGTGCACCACCACCATCAGAGACACTTGATTGCACTATGAGGGACCATGTGCCAGTGCCCACGCCCAAGAGTCGGCCTACCCACCTGTCCAGGGCAACGGCACTCGCACGGTGTCGTGCGGTAGGTGGTGACCCCGGCCATGGGGGGGGAGGCAGCACAGTTAGGGAGTTTTAGAAAGTGGCATATGTTGATGTTGGACATTCAGCTGATGCAAAAGGCGAAATAGGTGAAGTACCAGGAAGAGGTGGACCAAAGCAAGCCATTTTTCTGTCACCCTATGTGTCATCAGGGGAAGGTGGGACAAAATCCTTGGAAACCCATGCGTGGTTCATTTTAATGAAGGTTAGATCATCCACATTTTGGGTTGACAGACGGGTCCTTTTTTCTGTCAGGATTGATCCAGCTGCACTGAAGACTCTTTCCGATAGCACACTTGCAGCTGGGCAAGCGAGCTCCTGTAAGGCATATTGGGCCAATTCAGGCCAGGTGTCCAGTTTAGCGGCCCAATAGTCAAAGGGGAATGACCTGTGTGGGAGAACATCGATATGGGAGGAAAAGTAGTTTGTAACCATAGTTGACAACTGCTGTCTCCTGTCACTTTCCATCGATGCAGTATTACCAGTTGTGTGAACGGTATTTGAAAAATCAGTCCACAACATTGTCATGAAACCCCTGTCTCCAACGCCACTTCTGCTGTGTGCACCACGAACACCTCTGCCAAGCTGCCCCCGGCCCGTACGGCTCGTGTGAGAACCATCACCGCTGCTGTGTGCTGGGAATGCCTCAAGCAACCGATTTACCAGAGTTGCTTGTTTATTAGCCAATATTAGGTCAAGGTTCTCCTGTGGCATGATGTTTTGTAATTTGCCTTTATAGCGTGGATCCAGGATGCTGGCCAACCAGTAGTCGTCATCGTTCATCATTTTGGCAATGCGGGGGTCCCTTTTTAGGATCCGCAAGGCATAATCTGACATGTGGGCCAATGTTCCCGGTGTCAATGATGCACTGCGAGTGCTGGGTGGAGGAGCACTTTCTGGCAAATCCACATCCCTCCAGTCACGCACAAACCCTGTTCCAGACCTTGCCACGTCAACATTTTCACTTGCCCCACGAGATGCATCCTCCTCCCCTAAGTAATCATCCCCATCATCCTCCTCCTCCTCCTCTTCTTCCTCCACCTCGTCCAGGAGAGGTCCCTGAGCAGACAATGGCTGAATGTCATCAAGGATTCCCTCCTCCTCTTCCTCCTCATCAACATTGGCTGCAGACGCCTGCTCCCTAAGGTGCGTCAAAGTTTGCATGAGCAGACGCATAAGTGGTATGCTCATGCTTAGGATGGCGTCGTCTGCGCTTACCAGCCGTGTGCATTCCTCAAAACACTGAAGGACTTTACAAAGGTCTTTCAGCTTCGACCACTGCACACCTGTCAACTCCATGTCTGCTCTCAAAGTGCCTGGCCGTGTATCCTCCCACAAATGCATTATGGCCTGCCTCTGCTCGCATAGCCGCTCCACCATGTGCAGGGTGGAGTTCCACCATGTTGCAATGTCGATAATGAGGCGGTGGTTTGGAAGGTGGAGCAATCGCTGCAGCTTCTGCATACGAACGGAGTGTACAGGCAACCGGCGGATGTGCGCGCACAGTCTTCGCACCTTCTGGAGCAGGGCTGTTAACTCCAGATAATTTTTGAGGAAGCACTGCACCACCAGGTTCAAGGTGTGAGCCAAGCAAGGTATGTGGCTGAGTTTTGAAAGGGCTATGGCTGCCACAAAATTACGGCCGTTATCACTAACTACCTTGCCTGCCTCAAGATGTACACTGCCCAGCCATGACTCAGTTTGTCGCTTCAAGTACTCGGCCAGCACCTCAGCGGTGTGTCTGTCGCCCAAACACATCATCTGCAACACAGCCTGCTGACGCTTTCCACTAGCTGCTCGATAGGGGGACACATCGTGTGCAACAGTGGCAGCTGCAGATGGAGTGCTCGTACGACTGCGCTCTGTGGACGAGCTTTCGCTTCTGGAGGAGGAGGAGGAGGAGGGTCGAACGCCTACAGCCAACTGTTTCCTATACCATGGGCTAGGCAGCACTGTCCCACCACCGCTGTCCCCTGTGGACCCTGCATCCACCACATTAACCCAGTGCGCAGTGATGGACACGTAACGACCCTGGCCATGCCGACTGGACCATGCATCAGTTGTGAGGTGCACCTTTCCGCTCACTGACTGCTTGAGTGCATGGACAATGCGGTCTTTCACATGATGGTGGAGGGCTGGGATGGCTTTGCGAGAGAAGAAGTGGCGACTGGGTAGGTCATAGCGTGGTACTGCATAGGCCATGAGTTCGCGGAAAGCTGTGCTTTCCACCAACCGAAAGGGCATCATCTCAAACGAGATTAGTTTGGCAATGTGGGCGTTCAAACCCAGTGTACGCGGATGAGAGACTGAGTACTTTCTTGACCTACTCATAGCGTCTGGGAGGGTGAGCTGGACTTGAGAGCTGCATATGGTGGAAGTAGCGGTGGACAGGGCGGACTGAGAGAGGGTTGATGATGGTGATGGAGTTGGTGTTCTTTCTGATGGCCTAGATTCAGTCTTTCATTGCAATAGCAGTGTGATTCCCTGACTGCTGTGGCCTTGCAACAACACCTCAACATTTGCTGCTGTGCTAACCGGTGAGCTTACAGTGGGGGAAACAATGTAGCGTTGCTGACTACCTTCGTTGTGATCAGTTGCACATGTGGCACTTGAGGTTTGGTGTTGTGTCCACGCTTGCAAGTGCATGCTGTTTAAATGTCTAAGCATGCAACTGGTATTCAAATTTTTCAGATTTTTCCCTCGGCTAAAGGTCTTTGCGCACTTCTTACAGATAACCTTGGCCTGATCATGAGGATTTTGTTCAAAAAAGTGCCACACTGCACTCTTCCTACTTTGGCAGACATTTTGCGGCCTAGCACGCTGTGATCTTTTGACCCTCTGGACAAGCTGTCCAGCAACTCTTTTGATGTTTGGAACCTGTCTTTGGAGTGCTCCGGGCCTGCCAGATAATAGCTGTTGCGATGTCGATGTCTGCTGTGGATGCTCCTCATCTGAGCTATTGGAAGCAGCACCCTCTTCCCCCAATGGATGCCAATCTGGGTCAACAACTGGGTCATCCATCACCTCCTCTTCTATGTCATGTGCACCTTCCTCTGTGTCACCGTGTATGGTGGTATAGTGTGCGGGAAGGGGCACCTGAGTCTCATCAGGGTCAGAATCTGGCTCTGTACACTGCGAGGACAATGTAGTGCTCTGAGTGAATGTACCAGCAGAATCATCCATCAGCGGCTGTGCATCAGTGCACTCCATGTCAGATTCATCTTGGCCTGGGTAATTCACCATTTCACTTGATAATCCAGGCATGGTATGTGAAAACAGCTCCATGGAGTAATCAGTAGTATGGCCTGCGTCATCCTTCAATCTTGGTTGGGGTGAAGGACACAAGGAAAGGTGTGGTTCATGAACATGAGCCTCCAATGACGACTCAGTGCTTTTACTTTTTACAACTGAAGAAGAGGAGGCGATAGAGCTGGAGGCTGAGTCAGCAATGTAAGACAAAACTTTTTCCTGATGCTCTGGCTTTAAAAGCGGTTTGCCAACTCCTAGAAAACTAAGCGTTCGAGGCCTTATGTAGCCAGACGATGACGCAGGGTCAGCACCTCCTGCATTCGGTCCTATTTTGCTCTTGCCACTACCATCAGATCCACCACCAACACCATCATTACCAGCTGCCAACCCCCGCCCAATTCCACGGCCTCTTCCACCAGCCTTCCTCATTTTTGGTAGAAATGTAGACAAAATCCAACAAACTATATAGTAATGTAAAACAAGGTACAAGGTGTCTGTAGGACAGGGGAGATTTTGAATTTCTGCACACACTTTTGGACACTGGACACTTTTGGATTGTGTGAGGCCCACTGATATCTGAGCGCTATGTGACAGGCTCGATGGCACAGCTGTGACAAAAGTGACTAGAGGATAAGGGAGATTTTGAATTTCTGCACACACTTGTGGACAGTGGACACTTTTGGATTGTGTGAGGCCCACTGATATCTGAGCGCTATGTGACAGGCTCGATGGCACAGCTGTGACAAAAGTGACTAGAGGATAAGGGAGATTTTGAATTTCTGCACACACTTGTGGACAGTGGACACTTTTGGATTGTGTGAGGCCCACTGATATCTGAGCGCTATGTGACAGGCTCGATGGCACAGCTGTGACAAAAGTGACTAGAGGATAAGGGAGATTTTGAATCTCTGCACACACTTTTGGACACTGGACACTTTTGGATTGTGTGAGGCCCAATGAATATCTGAGCGCTATGTGACAGGCTCGATGGCACAGCTGTGACAAAAGTGACTAGAGGATAAGGGAGATTTTGAATCTCTGCACACACTTTTGGACACTGGACACTTTTGGATTGTGTGAGGCCCAATGAATATCTGAGCGCTATGTGACAGGCTCGATGGCACAGCTGTGACAAAAGTGACTAGAGGATAAGGGAGATTTTGAATCTCTGCACACACTTTTGGACACTGGACACTTTTGGATTGTGTGAGGCCCAATGAATATCTGAGCGCTATGTGACAGGCTCGATGGCACAGCTGTGACAAAAGTGACTAGAGGATAAGGGAGATTGGATTGCTTTTAAAAAAGCAGTTTGCGGAGCAGTGGGTAAACAGCAATGCCAGCCTGTCAGGAAGCCTTAAAAGGCAGCCCAACAACCAACACCACTGATACACCACTATATAGCCTCCCCTTGCACTGCACACACAGTGACTGGTGTGTTGTGCAGGCCAAATTGCTAGCAGCAGAAGCAGTTTTTTTTTCTTCTCAGCAGGACAAAAAAAAAAATTGGGATTGCTTTTAAAAAAGCAGTTTGCGGAGCAGTGGGTAAACAGCAATGCCAGCCTGTCAGGAAGCCTTAAAAGGCAGCCCAACAACCAACACCACTGATACACCACTATATAGCCTCCCCTTGCACTGCACACACAGTGACTGGTGTGTTGTCCAGGCCAAATCGCTAGCAGCAGAAGCAGTTTTTTTGTCTTCTTCCCTGCCTAACACTCTCCCTACAGAATCAGCAGCAACCTCTCCCTATACTAAGATCGGCAGAAGATGGCGGTCGGCGTGCACGCCCTTTTATACCCCCTGTGACGCCCACCAAAGCAAGCCAATCACTTGCATGCCCTTCTGAAAGATGGTGGTGACCCGTGCCTATGTCATCACGTTGCCCACAGTGTCCGTGGATCCTGATTGGCTGAAAAAGAGCGCAAAACAAACTTTTGAAACGCGACTTTGGCGCGTAAGTCGCCGACCTCATGGCCGACCTCATCCTAGGGTCGGGTTTCGTTTCATGAAACCCGACTTTGCCAAAAGTCGCCGACTTTTGAATTTTTTCGACCCGTTTCGCTCAACTCTAGTCCTTACCATTCTTAGTGCAGTACCTCTCAGTGAAGTAACTGAGCTTGGTACGCTGCATTCCATGCACACTGTGTGGTGTTAACACAGTGTGCTTAAGGCCTCTTTCACACATCAGGTTTTCGCCGTCAGGCGCGATCCGGCGCTTTTGACAAAAACCGGATCCGGCGAAATGCAATGCCGGATCCGGTTTCCCCCCCATTGACTTGCGTTAGAGCCGGATCGAGCCGGATGGTCATGCGTTTCATCCGATTTTCGCCGGATCCGGCAATGTGACGCGATCCGGCGTCTGGAAAAAACGGCTACTGTAACGTTTTTTGTCTCCGGCGAAAAAGCCGGACACGCCGGATCCGGCGTGTCCGGCTTTTTCATACAATGAAAGCCTATGAGCGCCGCAATGCGCCTGATCCGGCGATAGCCGGATCCGGCGGCCGGATCCGGTTTCTTTGGTCTGAGCATGCTCAGTAGCTCTGCCCACAAGACATATATAAAAGCAAGACAGTTGGACCCTCAGCCACACCCAACATGCCACCCAAGCCAAGAACCAGGAGCAGGAGAAGGCAGCAGACATCTGCAGCAGCACCAGCACCACCCCAAATGGAGCAGCATGCTGAACAACGGGAGGGGAGTCCAGCAGCAGATGAGAGACGGTAATTATCAAATCCCCCATTCCTCCAAACTAGGGCTATGGAATATCAAGATATTCATTGGCCCTTTGTTTCTCTTTATTCAACAGCCGCCCAATAGATGCAGCAGCAGCAGCAGCAATGGCAGCAGCAGAAACACCACCCACAGCCATGGAGTCTGGCCATGAGGAAAACATCACATCTTCTTCTGGGAGCCCTCCCTCGCATCGTCAGCATTTGACGGTAAGTTTTTATTTCCAAAATCCATCATCTCTGTAATATATGTCTATTCATTGCCTTTTATTTCAAAACAGGAATCACAAGATGAAGAGGAGCTCCCAGAAGAAGAAGGAAGGGGTGGACAGACACTTGGAGTGGGCTCACAATTTGTAAGTTTTTTGCATCAAACGCAGAAACACAACATCACACTACACACAACACATAGAAAACAATGTTCTGCAGACCACACACAGCAAACAAATGCCTACATCCAAAGACATAACATTTTTTGTTTTCTTCTCTAGTCTTCCCAATCTGGTGCTCGGCCAAGAGGTCCTCGCAGTGCCTCCCAGGGTCGTCGGCGACAGCAACGCGGCGGTCACCAGCGTGTAAGTATAAATATTTTTGCTTTGTTTTTTTTGCACTTTTTATTTCATTTCTTTTGTGGAGGCTAATTTTGTTATTTTTGTCTTTTTCTTTAACAGCCTTCACAGCGTGCTCCCGACTCTGACGGTGAGGATGGAGGGATTGATGTGGACCGCCTCATCGATCTCGTCAGAGAAAGGGAGCCGCTCTGGAATATGGCTGACCGCCGCCACGCTGACCTGATCGTTACCCGACGACTCTGGGAGGAAATCTGTTCGCTCCTTGTGGACCGCTGGGAGGACCTCGAAGCTCGGGCCCAGATTAAAGAGCGTAAGTATATACAGTACCGGTTGCTTGATTTAAACCAGTGTTTCCCGAACTCCAGTCCTCGTGGTCCCCACGGATCATGTGTTCAGGATTTCTATTTACTTTGGAAATCCTGAAAACATGACCCCTGGGGACCATGAGGACTGGAGTTTGGGAAACACTGATGTTGTATACTAACCACTTTGTCCTTTCTCGTTTCAGGGGAGAGAATTGTGAAGCGGTGGCGGTCTGTGAGGGATCGTTTCAAGAAGGAGTTCAATAAAGAGATGCGGGCCCCGAGTGGATCTGGAGGACGCAGGAGCAAGTACAAGTACGCACGAGCCCTGTCGTTCCTCCGGGAGACAATGCTCACCAGAAGGTAAATATTACACACCACATGTGACAAAAAAATGTTTAGATGTAACTTTTTTTTTTCAGCCAGGGCCATACCATGTCACTATTTTAATTGTTTTTTTTTCTCTTTATTCCACAGCACGGTGAGCAGCACTCGGGAGCCTGCACGACTGGACCCTTCTGAGGCGATCCCTGAGGAGACCGGCACCGAGGGACACTTCGACCGCCCCGGTACATCTGCACCTTCCCAGCCTTCCCACACATTCGACCCATCTGTCCCATCCACCAGCACAGGAGCATCGTGGCCGCCTACATTACATGAAGCTGCTGGTGAGGAGATCGCTTTCCCTTTACCCCACCCTTCTGCCCCTGCCACCTCTAGTACACCTGCGGGTACTGGGCGGCAGCGGCAGAGGGGTCAGGAAAAGAGTTATGCACCAGAGTTCTTGCATCTGAATGCATCTTTCCAGAACTGTCTAAAAGTCTTGTCAGAGCAAATCTCCTCAGGCTTTCAGCAGATCAACTCCAGCATTCTGGAGGTGAAGACACTTCTGCAAACCATGCATTCAGAAACAAGATCTTCGCCAAACCACACCTTTTTCAGGTCTGTTGTGGAGCGCATGGCAACACTATCTCCTACCCAGCAGATGCATGTAATGCATTCGTGCCACGGTGCTCTACAGCAGGTTACCTCCCAACCTCCACCTCCCACCACTGTAGATCCTCCACCTGCACCCCCTCCAGTCACTTTCCATCCTCCCCCTCCTATTACATCTGCACCCCCTCCAGCCACTTTCCATCCTCCCCCTCCTATTACATCTGCACCCCCTCCAGCCACTTTCCATCCTCCCCCTCCTATTACATCTGCACCCCCTCCAGCCACTTTCCATCCTCCCCCTCCTATTACATACCAGCAACCTCCCCAGTACCAGCAACCTCCCCAGTACCAGCAACCTCCCCAGTACCAGACATCTCCCCACTTCCAGCAACCTGCCCCGTATCAAACTCCTTCCCCGTACCAAACTCCTTCCCCGTACCAAACTCCTTCCCCATACAACTTTCCATCAACATCATCTGCTCCTACAGTCCCTGCCCAACCCTCCACTCCACCGCCCACCACCTCTTCTGCCTCCCACATGTCCACCCATTCTGTAGCTTTTTCCACACCATCACCTCTAACTGTTCCTTCCACACCACGATCCCAGTCCTCTCTCCACACTCCCATTGTCGAAGTGTCCCGCAGCCCCTCCAGCAGTATTTCCACCCCACACTACACAGATTTATGATGTGTTTTGTAATAAAAATGCCCAGTTGGTTTCAAACCTTTATTAAAAATTTTTTTTTAACTTTAAAAAACAGTTTACAAAAAAAAAATATTTTAAATAAAAGTTAAATTATTGTTTACACTGGTTGTCTGTCATTTCTTTCTGCGGCGAAATATGTTTAAAAAAAAGGTTAAATACAGGGTATTTAAAAGGTAAAAAGGTATTCAAAACCAGGTATATAACTGTGGGTAAATTTTAGCTTTTTGCCACAGTTGTGTTCCTGGTTGTGTTTGAAGCAAAGTATTTCACCTAAAAAGTTGTGTTTATTGTTGGTGATTTCCTAACAATGTACACAACTTTTGTTAAAAGGTGAAATACTTTGCATAAAACACAACCAGGTACACACCTGTGGCCTAAAGCTAAAAATAGAGCAAAGGTTGGCAAAGGTATATACTGTTGGTACAGAAGGTACACAAGTTTGGTTAGGGCACAAATCTTTCACACTCTGTCATCCTGCCAGTGTACTCTGCCTTGAGGTGACATAAAGTATAGTGCAAAATTGTCCCTCATTACTGAAACCGTCACAGAACTTCTAGTGGTAATGTCATGGTAATCTTGCAAGGTGGTTTCTTCAGAGGTGTCCTCAATGGAAATGGGTTCCTTGCAGATAACAAAATTGTGGAGTACCACGCAAGCTTTGATCACCTCGTCAACAGTTTCTGTCTTGAGGTTGATCGCAGTCAATAGGACCCGCCATTTGGCTGTCAGAATACCAAAGGTACATTCAACCATTCTTCTTGCTCTTGTGAGGCGGTAATTAAAAATGCGTTTTGGTCTTGTCAATCCTCTGCTAGAGTACGGTTTCAAAAGGTGTTCTGACAGCTGGAAGGCTTCATCCCCTACACAGACAAATGGCATAGGTGGACCAGATGTTTGCGGCAGCGGTCTAGGTGGTGGGAACTGGAAGGTGTTTCCATACAGTTTACGCCCCATGGCAGACAGTTTGAAAACTTGAGAGTCATTGGAGCGGCCATAGGCCCCAATATCAACAGCAATAAATTTGTATTCCGCGTCAGCAATGGCCATGAGGACAATTGAAAAATATTTCTTGTAATTGAAATATTCCGATCCCGATCCGGCTGGCTTTACAATGCGGATATGTTTCCCGTCCACAGCGCCCAAGCAGTTGGGAAACTGACATATCTGTTGAAACTTGTCAGCAATTTCAATCCACCTCTCTGTTGTGGGCTCTGGTAAAAACTCTTCAGCTAAGGAGTCCCACAGTGCACGGCATGTGTACTTCACTATTCCTGATATGGTGGAAATCCCGAGTCTGTACTGGAAATGCAGTGACGAAAGGGATTCTCCAGTTGCAAGAAATCTGTGGGGAATTAAAAAACAATAAATTAGTTTAAAATCACAGCATTACATACCAAAACTCAGCTATAACACTTGGAGATACAAACTACCACCAACAAGATTGCAGTGAAAGTGTGCTCTGATGCGATCACATCCAATAAATGTGGCTTACCTTAAAGTCACCATCAGACGCTCTGCGGGTGAAACAGAGAAGCAGCAATAGGTGTCCGCTTTTCTTATGAGGTGTGCAATGCGCTCCACCAAGTAATCAAAATTCTCCATTTTCATCCGCACATATCCAAAAAATTTATCCGGGTTTCGTCAAAGGTCCATGCAGAGTGTAGAATAGACCCCACGCGTCATTCTCTTGGCTGTGATGGGGTGGATCCACAAACGTCGTCTACGATGCCTGATGCGCTGCTGTCTCGCTCTCTCCTTCTCCAGAACAATCACCCTCAAACGATTCGCCTCCGCTATAAAATCCGCCAAATTCTTAAAAATATTTCCAATCACAACATCCATCTTCGCCAGTAACTTGCTCTTCTCTCCAACCTGCACTTTCTCCTCGACAACCTGTCAAAGAAGGGCTGTAGGAACACTCTATATATAGTTTTCCAGTAGCCAATCCCGTTCGGAAGGCCACAAGGGTCAATTTTAAAAACCGGATCCGGCGTAATCCGTCGAAAAACGGATAGAAAAACGGATGAACCGGATGAGACGGATCCTGTTTTGTCTGTCAAGAACAAGACGGATCCGGCAGAAAACTGGATCCGGAACATCAGGTTTTACAAAACATTTGCCGGATCCGGCGTTCCGGCACGACGCCGGATCGCGCCTGACGCCGAAAACCTGATGTGTGAAAGTAGCCTAAGGTAACGTTCGCAGTTTCGTTCAGTCATTATTCTCACTAGCAGCAGGCTACATCTCTGCATGGTGGACCCCGGGGTGCCAGAGTACTTTATTTATTTTTTTTTATTTAGTGCAATCCACCAACCCTAGCAACATGTTTGTTTTTCCCATTTTTCGATTAGCTCAAAGTACCACTAAATATGCTTTAACCGGTTCCCAACCTTCCAGTGTACATAAACGTCGATACTTGCTGGGTTTCATGTAGAGCACACGTTTATCAGCAGTTGGTGGTTTTACAATTCTCAGGATCCTACAAGCGCTGCGATTACAGTGTAGAGCGATAGCTCTGACAGGTGACATCATCGGGACCTGATTGGATCAGGTTCCCATGATGTTAAGCTTTTGCTATCTTCTAGATGCCGCAATCGTGGCATTTAGTAGATAGCAGAGAGAGAACAAAACTAGACTCACTAGAGATGAGCGAATATGCTTGGAAAACTATCACCAAACGTAAATTCAGCACGAATAAGGCACATTTGGATTTGTGATCGAAAACCCGAGCAAAATTTGATAAAATCAGAAATAAATCAGTAACATTCGGTAAAAAGTGCCACAAAAGAATTTTCAGCACTTTAGCAACTATTATGGATGGGGGTATATCATGAGCGTTTAGCATGTGTTTGGTGAAGGGAGGGGGTTTGCAGAGCTCAGAGGCGCGGCGTTCTTCTTCTAACTTTATGAGTGCACATTGCGGCTAGCCAATCAGGGTGCAGGAAACACCCGCAATGTTCTGACAAAATGGCTTGTGTCATTGGCTGCTCAAATCACATGTCCCTCTGTTTATAAATAGTGGACATCTTGTTTTACTGCCATTTTGACAGCAAGATTTTAAGCTAGTTAGGCGGTTGTATATCAGTCAAATAGTGTAGCGAGCTACTGTCCAGTGTGGCTGTTAAATTTACCTTTCAGCATTTTTTTTTTCTTTTTTGCACATTACTGAGGTCCACAAAGAAAGTCAGCAGGGTACGTATTGTGCACTGCTTCTACTGTGCTCCATGCACGAGTATAGCATTCAAATTAATATTTTTTCACTAGCTAAATGTGAAACAGTCTGTTGTATCCCATATTGTCATTTAGTGCTATGGTGATATAAAACTGTCTGCAGACCTAAGGCTCATTAAAAAAAGTTATAATTTTTTCTGTTGCAAAATGTGAAACAGCCTGCTGTATCCCACGCTGTCATTTTGTGGAGGTGATATGAACCTATATGCAGACCTAAGACATATTAAAAAAATGTATAATTTTTCTGTTGCAAAAAGTTAGACAAACCGCCGTATCACACTTTGTCATTTGGTTAGGTTGAAATTAAGCGGAAGAGGCCTGATCCAGAGGCCACAAAACATTCTTCTGTTATTAATGTCATACAGTAAGGGACCTGACTTTAAAATTGTTTGTAGCATAACTTCTTTGTCATACAGGCCACATCCACACTCAAACAATTCTTTTTTATGTGACTAACATGATACAGCATGCCATATTTCAACTTTGAATTTAATGTTGCTGAAATTCAGCTGTTTTCAGAGGTGGTGCAGAGTTTAAATTAAAATCTAAATTTTTGTTGCTAATACTGTGCTCCTACCACACTATCTGAGCAATATGACAGGGAAAAAGTGAGGCTGTAGTGGAAGGGGAATTAGGCTTGGTGTTCAAGGTGTATGTGGAGTAGGTGGTAATGTTTGTGAAAGCACTAGTGAAGCAACATCAAGTCATATGCAAAGACAACTGACAAATTATGTTTTTTGACAGGCTACACCACTACCTTTTTTTGGCAGACACACAGTGGTATGCCTTGTCGATGATGCCCAGAAAGAGTCTGTACTCGAGTGGATGGCAAATGCAGTTTCAAGTGGCCTCTCCTCTTCCACCATCTCAACATCACACCCAGTACAGTCAAGAGTAAGAAATCTGCACAGATGCCCCAAATTATTTTGCCTGGATCCGGGGAAGGATGAAGTACGGTCTGAACAGCATCCTGACCTTTGTCCTCCCTGGGGGGGGTGATTCTGATGAGGCTCAAATTACTGAAGCTCATGAGGACTGTACTGTGCTTTCAGGGCAAGAAGAGGAGGGTGATTCCAAGGGCAAGGAGAGGAATATGATAACACAGAGGATGATGATGATGATGAATTGTTAGATCCCAATTGGCTGGAACATAGAGGCACACAGCTGAGTATCTCATCTGAGGAGGAGGACAAGGAGGTTACGTTGCACCGTACATCGCAGAAATGTAGTGAGGCAGCCACAGTGAGCGATGCATACTCAGCAATAACTGTGCCTGTGACCAGCAGCTCGCATGGGTGGCATGGGTTGCCTAGCTTGGATCTTTTTTGACACTACAAAGGATGAGCCAACTCACATAATCTGCCAACTTTGCAAAAAAAATCTGAGTCGAGGTAAAAGGTGTAATAATTTGACTATTACATGTATGAACCTTCACGTGCGCAATCAACATGCTTTACTGGGAAAATCCCACTACGCAAAAATGCGGACCAGCGGACCTCAACAACCATCAGCCACTCCATCAATCATATCTGCTGCTTCTTCCTCATACTCTGTTACTGTGCCAACTATTGAGATGCAGGTCTTTGACCGAAGAACCTTGGGTTCTTTACCCACTCTAGTCATGCTGGCTGAGAGTCCATCTTCTGCTGTAACGGAAGTGGATATGCCTGCTGTTTTTGACTGATCTCAGAGAATGAGCACACCGCAAGTTTCTAAATCAACCGTAACATCTGCACCTCTTTCACAGACCATCAATTTTTCTGGTTCACTGTACTCTGCCCTCTCAGAACTACAGCAAGCCCAAGGTTCCGCAGTTGTGGTCACGTAAAAGATTGTTTCCTCCTACGTATGACAAAGCTAAGAGGTTGAACTACACCATCTCCAATCTGTTGGCCATGGAAATGCTGCCTTTCTGCATGGTAGAAACAGACGGTTTCCGAAAGCTGATGTCCGTCACAGTCCCCCAGTATCAATTACCCAGTCACTATTAATTTTCTAAGAAAGCTGTGCCTGTGCTACACCAGCATGTCACAAACAACATCACCCGTTCCTTGACAAAATCTGTCTGCCAGGGTGCATTTCACCACCGGCACTTGGACGAGCAAGCATGGCCAAGGGTGTTACATCTCACTGACTGGGTACTGGGTGACTCTGGTAGCTGTGGGGACAGGTGCTGCTCCACAAGTCTTGGAATCCCCAAGGCTTGCAGGTCAAACCTCTACATTTAACACTTCCTTCACTGCTTCTGCCTCCTCTGTCTCCTCTAGGGCCTCCACCTGCACCCTCAACCTCTGCCTTCACAAGACACGCATTCCATCAGTGCAGAGCGAACCCCCACCACCTCCATACTGCGCAGCCAGAGCTCACCACAATCAAGCAGTTTTAAAATTGATATGTTTCGGAGATTGCAGTCATACAGCTGAAGAGTTGTGGACAGATCTCCAGGCTGGGTTTGATCAATGGCTGTCTCCGCTGAACCTGTATCCAGGGAAGGCCGTGTCCAATAACTGTGCGAACCTGGTGGCAGCCCTTCGGCGAGGCAAGCTAACACATGTACCTTGCATGGCTCACATCGTCAACTTGGTGGTACAGTGTTTTCTCAGTGACTATCCTGGCCTGGGTGAGCTGCTCCAGAAAGCATGTAAGCTGTGTGCTTATTGCTGCCATTCGCACCCCTCTACTCATCGACTTGCATTGATACAGAGGTCTTTGTCCATGCCAGTTAACAGGTTGATATGCAATGTGCCGGCACAGTGGAATTCCATTCTGCACATGTTGCAGCGACTGTGGTAGCAGCAATAAGCCCTGATGCAGTGTGTCATGTCGCATAGCCTGGGCTAACACAGTACGGAAATGGTGCATATCACGTTTACAGAGTGGGCACAGATTAAGGACCTCTGCACCCTTCTGCACAGTTTCAAAATGGCTACTAAGATGATTAGCGCTGACAGTGCCGTCACCAGCATCACTATTCCGGTCATCTATATGATGGAGCAGACTTTGAATAGCCTGCGGGAGGAGATGGTGGTCACAAAAGAAGAGGAGGAAGCATAGGAGGCTGCAGAAGGGATTACATTGCCTCTAAGTTCAAGACTGTCATCACACAGGCGGGTGCCAAGGGAGGGTGGATTACTGCTATAGAGGGGGGCTGGTGATAACAGACAAACTGTTATCAAAGGTGCAAGATCTGAGTAACAAATGGAAGAGGAAGAAGTGATGGGCGAGAAACAGTGAGATGAAGAGGATAATCCTCCCCTCTCTGTTGTTCATGGTTGGTGGGAGGGGAGGGAGGAAACAAGCCCCATTTTTACCCAGCCACCAACACAGCATGGGCTTGGACCTAATTTTAGAGCCCGACATATGAGTGTCTTCTTGCTGCGCTATCTGCAACATGATCCTATTATAGTTATGATTAGGAATAATGCTGGGTTGCCACTCTGTTAGATCCACACTATAAAACCAAATTTTCTCAGATGATTCCCACCCTAGAAGGGGACCCGTGATTGCTGGAATATCTAAACACGCTATTACACAACCTTAAGAGAACTTTTCCCCAAGACAGTAGTGAAGCACACAGTTCTCATCACAGCTATAGACTTCCAACCTCCGGCCCATCAATTAGTCAATGTCAAAACATTAACAGCGGCAGCAGCAGTGGTGGAAGTGGAAGAAGCAATTTCTGTGAGTCCTTTGTGTCATGATCCAGGCCAGGTTTTGTTCTGTCTGTCCTTTCACGGTCTGGTCAAGTCAGGGTTTAATTTTCCCTGCCTCGTTCCTGTGCCAGGTCTACTATATATCTGTGCTGCAACCTCTGTGCAGTGCCAGTTATATTGCTTGCCTTCAGCGTGTGTAGCTGGCTCTGGTGAGGTCCTGATTTGTCCTGCTGCTTACATCTGACCCTATCCGTGTCTGTTACCTCCCTTCTGCCCTCCCCTGGTCCATATTTCTCTGTATGTTTGGATTCCCTGGTATTTGACTTTGGCTCGTCCCTGACTTGATTTGTCTCTTCCTTCTAAACCTCTGCTACTGACTGGTACTGACCTGTTGCTCTCCTGACACTGTGTTTTGGATTCCCCCTTTGAACTATGCATCTCTGGTTACTACTTGGCTCTCTGACTGTTCTGTTGCCACCAAGTGGTTGTTTTGCTGTGATACTGCTGGTCTGCTTGCGAGCTGACATTCAACTCTCTATCATCTCTGCTGCCATCTAGAGGAGTTGGTGTACTCTGTTTAACCCTCCGTAGCACAGTTTGACACTATGATACTTTTTTTAGAATAACTCGCGCTCCAGCACAACAGGGTGCAAGTCTTACATGTGGTGAATGAATGGAGAGGATGATGCAGGAGTATCTAGAACTGAATTTCAATACCATCAGGAAGGGTTTGGACCCTTTCACATTTTGGTCTTCAACATGTGATGACCTCCTAATATGTCTTGGAGGTTTTATCGTGCCTGGCAGCCAGCGTTCTCTCAGAACGTGTCTTCAGCGCTGCAGGTGGTGTCCATTTTTTAGTGTGATGCACTAATGTCACGTAACCGCACTCTGTTTTAACTTTAGTGTGGCTTCTGTAGCTGTAGTGGAAGACATCTCGGTCCCAATCATTCTATTTCTATTCTCATGACAGTTATTCCACTTCGGTGGTGTCAGGACCTCATTTCTTTAAATATGAACACTCCTTGTTGGGAGTCCATCTGCTGCATTGGGTGTAGTGGAAGACCTGTCGGTCCCAATAATACTATTTCTACTATGTGAACTTGATGCCACTTCTGTGGTGTAAGGCCCTCATTTCTTTAAAAGGAAGAGAATGCCCCCTTGTTCTTGTCACAGTCCTTGGTACAAACAGTTCATTGGAGAGATCTCTGTATTGCCCTCTGATATACTTGTACATATATATTATGTCTCCCCTAAGTCTTCTCTTTTCTAGAGTAAATAGACCAAATTTTGATAACCTTTCTGGGTATTGTAGTGAACCAACTCTATTTATCATTTTAGTAGCCCGCTTTTGAACCCTTTCAAGTTCAGTAATGTCTTTCTTGAGCACCGGCGTCCAAAATTGCACACAATACTCCAAGTGTGGTCTGACGAGTGATTTGTACAGAGGGAGAATTATGTTTTCATCTCGTGTCCCCAGATCTCTTCTAATGCATCCCATGACCTTATTTGCTTTGGTGGCAGCTGCCTGACACTGGGCACTCCAATTTAGCTTCTTATTGACTAAGATGCCTAAGTCTTTTTCCATGTCTGATTTCCCTAGCAGTCTCTCATTTAGTAAGTAATTATAGCATCTGTTTCTCCTTCCCATCTGCATAACCTTACACTTACCTGCGTTAAACCTCATTTGCCATTTTTCAGCCCAATTCTCCAATTTACTCAAATCTGTCTGTAGTTGCAAACTGTCCTCCTTTGTGTTAACTACCTTACATAGTTTTGTATCATCTGCAAATACTGATATTTTGCTGTGTAAGCCATTCACTAGATCATTAATAAATATATTAAATAGTAGGGGGCCCAATACAGAACCCTGTGGTACCACACTAGTAACCCTGGCCCAATCTGAGTATGCACCATTAATAACCACTCTTTGTTTTCTATCACTAAGCCAGCTACCTACCCATCTACACACATTTTCCCCTAGCCCAAGCTTTCTTATTTTACTTACCAATCTGTTATGTGGGACAGTGTCGAATGCTTTAGAGAAGTCGAGATAAATGACATTCAATGATTCTCCTTGGTCCATTTGAGAGCTTACATCCTCATAGAAGCTGATCAGGTTAGTTTGACAGGAGCGATCCTTCATAAATCCATGTTGATATGGAGTTAAACATTTATTAACATTGAGAAATTCCATAATGGCATCTGTTGTGAGTTCATTCTCTGGTTCACCAGTTGTGAGTTCTCCTTCCAGACTCCCTCTGGTGGTAACAGGAGGTAGTGCGGCTGATTTGATCAGTGGAAATCTGCCACCTGAGAATGAGGATGACGATTGGACCTCAGGAATCTCAGATTGGATTTAAGACAGCCGACGCCCTATTCAGTTGCTGGTGATTCCTTCTGGCTTGTCAGCTCTTGGTTTTCAGCTCTGTTCCAGTCATCTAAAGCTAAGTTTTTCTGCTAATGTTCACAATTGATTTTGTTGGTCTATTCAGTTTTTTGTGTGGTCAGCCAGCCCCGGCTGGGGGCTGTGCTGAATTTCCACTCTTATTTATCTGTATTTGCCAATTTGCTTTTTGTCCCTTACTAGTTTGGCCTCTTTTTGCTCTGTCTCAGAATATTTCAGAGTGCTGATATAGTGGGAGAAGTCTAGTGACTTCAGGGTTAATTTTGCTATCAGAAGTGTTGGACATTATTTTTGTAGGTTGTTTTTGGCAGATTGCAGACAGTGTCTTTCCTTTTCTGTCCATTTTAGTTAGCCGGGCCCCATCGTTTGCTCAGCCTATTTTCCTGCCTGTGCTTGTGCTTTCATCTTGTTTCACCGTCAATTCATGTGTGGGGGCTGTCTTTCCTTTGGGGTCTGCTCTGGGGCAGTTAGTTTTCCCCTTTTCTTGCTTTAGGCTATGTGCACACACTGCGGATTGGTCTGCGGATTTTTACCTGCAGAACCGCAGGTAAAACCGCAGGTAAAATACCTGCGGTTTTACCTGCGGTTTGGACTGCGGTTTTGCCCTGCGGTTTGCCACCTGGACAGTGGAATAGGTGGCAAACCGCAGCAGAATCCGCAGAAATAATTGACATGTCAATTGTTTCTGCGGATTTAAAACCGCAGCTTTTCCACAGTTAAAAATCCGCAGCGTGTGCACAGCAGAATATTAATCCCATAGGATAACATGCTACTGTACACTGTCTGCAGAACTGCTGCAGTTCTGCTGCGGCTAAAACCGCAGCAGAACCGCAGCAAAAACCGCAGCGTGTGCACATAGCCTTAGGCTTATTTAGTCCTCCGGCATTGAGGAGGCGTTTAGGATCATCGTAGGTACGCTCCACGGCTGCTGCTAGTTGTGTGGTAGGATTAGGGATCTGCAATCTGCATAGATACCATCCTCTCTGGTTTTCTGTGACTTAGCTTGTTTTGCTTTTTTCTCCTCGGTGACCCATTCATAACAGGTATCCCTTAGAAACCCTTCAAAAATTTTACCCACAACAGATGTCAAGTTTACTGGCCTATAGTTTACAGGTTCCCTTTTACACCGCTTTTTGAATATTGGTACCACATTTGCTTGCCGCCAATCAAAAGGAACAGACCCTGTTTCTATAGAGTCTTTAAATATAAGGAATAGAGGTCTGTCTATCACATTACTTAACTCCCTTAATACCCGAGGGTGAATGCCATCAGGGCCTGGTGATTTGTCAATTTTAATCTTACTAAGGTGGTTCTGCACTTCTTCCTGGGTTAGGCTGGTAATACTTAATGGGGAGTTTACATTATCACTTTTCATTTGCCCTGGCAAATCCTTTTCCTGTGTGAACACTGTTGAGAAAAAAGTATTTAAAACATTTGCTTTTCCCACATCGCTCTCTATGATTTCATCCTCATTGTTCTTTAAAGGGCCAACACCATCAATTTTAATCTTTTTACTGTTTATATAATTAAAGAATAGTTTGGGGTTTGTTTTACTTTCCTTAGCAATGAGTCTCTCAGTTTCCACTTTTGCTAAATGTATTTGTTTTTTACACATTTTATTTTTTTCTCTATAACTTTTTAATGCTTCTTCATTGCCTTCTTGTTTTAGCTTCCTAAATGCCTTGTTCTTGTTATTTATTGCCCTTTTTACATCCTTACTTAGCCACATTAGTGTTCTCCTGTTCCTAGCCCTTTTTTTTCTGTATGGTATAGCTAGCTCGCAGTGGGTGTGTAAAACTGATTTAAATATTTCCCATTTATTTTCTGTGCTTTTATTTTTGAGGACATTGTCCTAATCAATTCGGCAAAGGTCCTCTCTAAGCTGATCAAACTTTGTCCATCTGCTGGATTGGTTGTAGCAAAAGACCTGTCATTCCCTATTATACTTTTTATACTGTGATGAAATTGATGCCACTTTGGTGGTGTCTGCCAAAAACTTTTGGAAATGTGAGCACTCCTGGTTGGTTTTCCATCCGTTGGATTGGGTGTAGTGGAAGACCTGTTAGTCCTTATTATACTATTTCTTCTGTGGTGAAATTGATACCACTTTGGTGGTGTCTGCCAATAATTTTTGGAAATGTGAACACTCCTGGTTGGGTCTCCTTAATGCATGCTGGCTGTAGCAATAGAACTCCGACTCCACTACCTTGATCTCAACTACCCGTGTTACTATTATTAAATTTTTCTGACAATGGTAGTCTACAAAACTGATATTTTTGCCACCTGAGTGTGGCTCAGCCTGAAAGCAGGTAGACGTGTTATGTGATATCAAGGCTCCCAGCACAGGAGCCCTACACCGATCCCTCACCGACCTCGTCTTTCTGTGATGTTCAATTGAAAGCTGTAACTGTGGTCCCAGACCCCGATACCTCATGCCTGGCTGATTGCTGCAGTGCCATGCTAAAATCTGTATTGTGGGTGAATTGAGGCCACTTTCCTGGTGTCTGTCCTCATTTGATGTGTTTTGGCAGCATTCGGGGGCCGTTATAATTTGTTGTGCATGCGTTTATTTTTGCCTCCCATTGACGTGAATGGCATTCAGCTATGTTCAGCGAATATTCGATGAATTACTCTGTGAATATTGCAAAATCAGGCGAATGTAATCCGAACCCAAAATTGAAATATTTGCCCACCTCTAGTACTCACCTCTCCGACACCCCCGTTATGAGATCTGTTCATATCATGGGAGATTCAGTCATGGCAGCATGGCATGGCATGGCATGTGATGACCTCTGGGTCTGCCAACTACAGTGTAGCAGCTGCCTCTAACATGCGATCTGACAGTGTAAAACTGTCAGGTCTCATACAGTGCAATACATGTGTATTGCAGAGCATGAGACCAGTGATTAGAGAAATAAACATGAAGTCACATACACATTTGGTATTGTCGCGTCTGGAACGACCCAACCTATAAAATTGTCACATTAATTAACTCCTTCAGTGCACATCAGAAAAAAAATAAAAAACAAAGCAAAAACCTTTGCTTTTTCATTGTGCATCAGAAACGCAATCCAAAATTTAAATTGGAAATAAAAATTGGACAGTTGGAAACGTCGTCTTGTTCCACAAAAAAACAGCTACCACACAGCTAAATTAGCAGAAAAATAAAAAAGTTATAGCTCTCAGAATAAAGCAATGCAGAACAATTCTTTTTTCTATAAGGCTGAGTTCACACGTGGCGTTTTTTTCGCGTTTCCGCGGCGGTTTTAACCGCGCGATTTTGCTGCGAAAACGCAAAAAATAAGCATCCCATGCATTCCTATGGGATTCCGCAATGCTGTGCTAATGCTGCGGTTTTTACCGCGGCGGAATCGCTTTGCGGTAAAAAACGCAGCATGCTCATTATTTTGCGGAATCGCGGCGATCCCACACCCATAGGAAGCATTGTTCCGCTTACTTCCCGCATGTGGCTGTGCACAACATGCGGAAAGTAAGCAGAACAATTGCGGATGGTACCCACGGTCTGGAGGAGAGGAGACTGTCCTCCGGGCTTTGGGTACCATATCCCTGTAAAAAATAGAATTAAAAATAAAAAATATTGTTATTCTTACCTTCCGGCGTCCCGCGCAGCCTTCCCACCTCTCTCCACGCTCTCGTTCCCAGTAATCCTTTGCGAAAATGCCCGCGATGGCGTCCGTACTCACGGGATCGCGAAGTCTCGCGGTCATTCACACGACGTCATTGCGAATTACCGCGAGACGTCGCGATCCCGTGAGAACGGACGCCATCACGGGCATTTTCGCAAAGGATTACTGGGAATGGCTGCGCGGGACGTCGGAAGGTAAGAATAACACCATTTTTAATTTTTTTTTACATTCTATCTTTTACTACTGATGCTGCATAGGCGGCCTCAGTAGTAAAAAGTTGGTCACACTCGTCAAACACTATGTTTGATGAGTGTGACAACCTGTCAATCAGTTCTCCAAGCGATGCTACAGATCACTTGGAAAACCCTAGCAATTCTGCAAGCTAATTACGCTTGCAAAATGCTAGTTTTTCCGCGGGAAAATCGCAGGAATTTAAAATGCGATTTTCCAGCGGAATGGAATTCCGGAATTCTCGCGGTAATTTCCGCAAGAGTACCGTTACGTGTGCACATAGCCTAAAACAGTTTTTATTGGGTAAAAGTAGCAAAACATAAAAAAATTATATAAATGTAGTAACAGTACTGACCAGCAGAATAAAGCCACCTTGTCTATTTTACCATATGCGGAACAACAATAAAAAGAGCCCAAAAATCAATTCCTGAATTGCTGTTTTTTATTCATTATACTGCACACAAATCGGAAAAGAAAGCAATCAAAAAGTCATGTGACCGAAAATGGTACGAATAAAACGTCAAGTTGTCACGCTAAAAACAAGCTGTCACATGACTCTGTTGGCAGAAATGTGGAAAAATTATAGCTCTCAAAATATGGTAATGCAAAAACTTGTTTTTGTCAAAAGAAAAAAAACCTTTTTTAATGTGTGACAGCGGTCAAACATATATCGCAGCTGCTTTTCGTTCTGACCCAAAGTCAGATAAGCTAGATCACCAGTGAGTCCAGATTAGGAGTTTTACGCCCTTAATTTACAAGCGCTTGGAGACAAAAGAGACTGCTCACACACGGGCCATGGGCATATCACTTTATCTGATGTAATTAAATATAAGGCAATCTTTTATACCATTTACAATAATATGTACAGTTGCGGCCAAAAGTATTGACACTCCTGCAATTTTGTCAGATGATACTCAGTTTCTTCCTGAAAACGATTGCAATCACAAATTCTTTGGTATTATTATCTTCATTTAATTTATCTTCAATGAAAACACAAAAGAGAATGAAGCAAAAAGCAAAACATTGATCATTTCACACAAAACTCCAAAAATGGGCCAGACAAAAGTATTGGCACCCTCAGCCTAATACTTGGTTGCACAACCTTTAGCCAAAATAACTGCGACCAACCGCTTCCGGTAACCATCAAAGAGATTCTTACAATGCTCTGCTGGAATTTTAGACCATTCTTCTTTGGCAAACTGCTCCAGGTCCCTGATATTAGAAGGGTACCTTCTCCAAACTGCCATTTTTAGATCTATCCACAGGTGTTCTATGGGATTCAGGTCTGGACTCATTGCTGGCCACTAGAGTTGAGCGACTTTTGGTTTTTTAGGGTCGCGTTTCGTTTCGTGAAACCCGACTTTTCCAAAAGTCGGGTCGAGCAAGATCGTCCGATTATAGGGAAAAGTCGGGGTCGTCCCGAAACACGAAACCCAATGTAAGTCAATGGGGAATAAAAGTCGGCAGTGAGAGGAGGACAGGAAACACACCTACAGTGCCCATTTGAATGCCAAAAGCATCAATTCTTCTTACTTAAGCGTGTCAACCTTAATTAACTTCATAATACAAGTTACGCACTGAAAAATGGGGGTTATTTGGCTAAAGTTGTAGGGGGGGAGGGCTGGCTGCAGGTTTTCATGTGCCCTGGGCGAAAGAGCGCCCCTTTAACACATACCACAACTCATCATGCTCCGATACGGCAGATAAATAGCGGTATAGTACAATGAAAAATACCTCACTTTTTACATCTCATGACGAGGCCCATCTATTTCTCCATACAGAATCATTGGTCCCATATAATGTTTGAAACAGTATATGATGAGCTCCACATAATGCTACAGTATATGATGGTCCCCATGGATGAAGCTCCACTGTCTTATGGGCCCAAATAATGCTCCAAACATAATGGGCCCCATTTCTAATGCTCTAGTGTATATTGGGCCCTGTAAATGCTGCTCCAGTGTCTGATGTCCACCTTTGGAATGTTCCAGTGTATGGTGGGCCCCATCTATCATTCTCCAGAGTATAGTGCTCACCCAAAAATTGCTGTCCCAACATTGAAAACAATCAAATAAGTCTCTTCGCTAGGGAATCCCTGTACTTGTCTGGACAGGTGCTGTAGCTTGCTAAACAGCTGGCCAGCCGTTCTCACGCCCAGTATGGATTGCACGTGATTGCACAAAGGTTAGAAAGGGTACCGTATCCCTGGATAACATGTATGGATAGCGTACACATTCAAAATATATGTCTCAGGAGGCAGGCTCAGACGGTGTCAGGCCCAGTATGGATTGCACGTGATTGCACAAAGGTTAGAAAGGGTACCGTATCCCTGGATAACATGTATGGATAGCGTACACATTCAAAATATATGTCTCAGGAGGCAGGCTCAGACAGTGTCAGGCCCAGTATGGATTGCACGTGATTGCACAAAGGTTAGAAAGGGTACCGTTTCCCCGGATAACATGTATGGATAGCGTACACATTCAAAATATATGTCTCAGGAGGCAGGCTCAGACGGTGTTAGGCCCAGTATGGATTGCACATGATTGCACAAAGGTTAGAAAGGGTACCGTTTCCCCGGATAACAAGTATGGATAGCGTACACATTCAAAATATATGTATCAGGAGGCAGGCTCAGACGGTGTTAGGCCCAGTATGGATTGCACGTGATTGCACAAAGGTTAGAAAGGGTACCGTATCCCTGGATAACATGTATGGATAGCGTACACATTCAAAATATATGTCTCAGGAGGCAGGCTCAGACGGTGTCAGGCCCAGTATGGATTGCACGTGATTGCACAAAGGTTAGAAAGGGTACCGTATCCCTGGATAACATGTATGGATAGCGTACACATTCAAAATATATGTCTATAGAGCATGAGGCAGGCTCAGACGGTGTTAGGCCCAGTATGGATTGCACGTGATTGCACAAAGGTTAGAAAGGGTACCGTATCCCCGGATAACATGTATGGATAGCGTACACATTCAAAATATATGTCTATACAGCATGAGGCAGGCTCAGACGGTGTTAGGCCCAGTATGGATTGCACGTGATTGCACAAAGGTTAGAAAGGGTACCCTATCCCTGGATAACATGTATGGATAGCGTACACATTCAAAATATATGTCTATACAGCATGAGGCAGGCTCAGACAGTGTTAGGCCCAGTATGGATTGCACGTGATTGCACAAAGGTTAGAAAGGGTACCGTATCCCTGGATAACATGTATGGATAGCGTACACATTCAAAATATATGTCTATACAGCATGAGGCAGGCTCAGACGGTGTTAGGCCCAGTATGGATTGCACGTGATTGCACAAAGGTAAGAAAGGGTACCGTATCCCTGGATAACATGTATGGATAGCGTACACATTCAAAATATATGTCTATACAGCATGAGGCAGGCTCAGATGGTGTTAGGCCCAGTATGGATTGCACGTGATTGCACAAAGGTTAGAAAGGGTACCGTATCCCCGGATAACATGTATGGATAGCGTACACATTCAAAATATATGTCTATACAGCATGAGGCAGGCTCAGACGGTGTTAGGCCCAGTATGGATTGCACGTGATTGCACAAAGGTTAGAAAGGGTACCGTATCCCTGGATAACATGTATGGATAGCGTACACATTCAAAATATATGTCTATACAGCATGAGGCAGGCTCAGACGGTGTTAGGCCCAGTATGGATTGCACGTGATTGCACAAAGGTTAGAAAGGGTACCGTATCCCTGGATAACATGTATGGATAGCGTACACATTCAAAATATATGTCTATACAGCATGAGGCAGGCTCAGACGGTGTTAGGCCCAGTATGGATTGCACGTGATTGCACAAAGGTTAGAAAGGGTACCGTATCCCCTGATAACATGTATGGATAGCGTACACATTCAAAATATATGTCTCAGGAGGCAGGCTCAGACGGTGTCAGGCACAGTATGGATTTGACGGCCCAGATTACACAGCGGAGGAGCAGGGAGAGGTAAAGATTGCAAATGCTGGGGCCCTGCCCAAGCAAGGGGGGCCCACTCGTGGGCGTCGGTACTGGCACTGGGCCCCTCATAGTACAGCGGTGTGTCTGACGGCGGGTGTGCACCACCACCGTCAGAGACACTTGATTGCACTATGAGGGACCCTGTGCCAGTGCCCGCGCCCAAGAGTCGGCCTACCCACCTGTCCAGGGCAACGGCACTCGCACGGTGTCGTGCGGTAGGTGGTGACCCCGGCCATGGGGGGGGAGGCAGCACAGTTAGGGAGTTTTAGAAAGTGGCATATGTTGATGTTGGACATTCAGCTGATGCAAAAGGCGAAATAGGTGAAGTACCTGGAAGAGGTGGACCAAAGCAAGCCATTTTTCTGTCACCCTATGTGTCATCAGGGGAAGGTGGGACAAAATCCTTGGAAACCCATGCGTGGTTCATTTTAATGAAGGTTAGATTATCCACATTTTGGGTTGACAGACGGGTCCTTTTTTCTGTCAGGATTGATCCAGCTGCACTGAAGACTCTTTCCGATAGCACACTTGCAGCTGGGCAAGCGAGCTCCTGTAAGGCATATTGGGCCAATTCAGGCCAGGTGTCCAGTTTAGCGTCCCAATAGTCAAAGGGGAATGACCTGTGTGGGAGAACATCGATATGGGAGGAAAAGTAGTTTGTAACCATAGTTGACAACTGCTGTCTCCTGTCACTTTCCATCGATGCAGTATTACCAGTTGTGTGAGCGGTATTTGAAAATTGAAAAATCAGTCCACAACATTGTCATGAAACCCCTGTCTCCAACGCCACTTCTGCTGTGTGCACCATGAACACCTCTGCCCAGCTGCCCCCGGCCCGTACGGCTCGTGTGAGAACCATCACCGCTGCTGTGTGCTGGGAATGCCTCAAGCAACCGATTTACCAGAGTTGCTTGTTTATTAGCCAATATTAGGTCAAGGTTCTCCTGTGGCATGATGTTTTGTAATTTGCCTTTATAGCGTGGATCCAGGATGCTGGCCAACCAGTAGTCGTCATCGTTCATCATTTTGGCAATGCGGGGGTCCCATTTTAGGATCCGCAAGGCATAATCTGACATGTGGGCCAATGTTCCCGGTGTCAATGATGCACTGCGAGTGCTGGGTGGAGGAGCACTTTCTGGCAAATCCACATCCCTCCAGTCACGCACAAACCCTGTACCAGACCTTGCCACGCCAACATTTTCACTTGCCCCACGAGATGCATCCTCCTCCCCTAAGTAATCATCCCCATCATCCTCCTCCTCCTCCTCTTCTTCCTCCACCTCGTCCAGGAGAGGTCCCTGAGCAGACAATGGCTGAATGTCATCAAGGATTCCCTCCTCCTCTTCCTCCTCATCAACATTGGCTGCAGACGCCTGCTCCTTAAGGTGCGTCAAAGTTTGCATGAGCAGACGCATAAGTGGGATGCTCATGCTTAGGCTGGCGTCGTCTGCGCTTACCAGCCGTGTGCATTCCTCAAAACACTGAAGGACTTTACAAAGGTCTTTCAGCTTCGACCACTGCACGCCTGTCAACTCCATGTCTGCTCTCAAAGTGCCTGGCCGTGTATCCTCCCACAAATGCATTATGGCCTGCCTCTGCTCGCACAGCCGCTCCACCATGTGCAGGGTGGAGTTCCACCTTGTTGCAATGTCGATAATGAGGCGGTGGTTGGGAAGGTGGAGCAATCGCTGTAGCTTCTGCATACGAACGGAGTGTACAGGCGACCGGCGGATGTGCGCGCACAGTCTTCGCACCTTCTGGAGCAGGGCTGTTAACTCCGGATAATTTTTGAGGAAGCACTGCACCACCAGGTTCAAGGTGTGAGCCAAGCAAGGTATGTGGCTGAGTTTTGAAAGCGCTATGGCTGCCACAAAATTACGGCCGTTATCACTAACTACCTTGCCTGCCTCAAGATGTACACTGCCCAGCCATGACTCAGTTTGTCGCTTCAAGTACTCGGCCAGCACCTCGGCGGTGTGTCTGTCGCCCAAACACATCATCTGCAACACAGCCTGCTGACGCTTTCCACTAGCTGCTCGATAGGGGGACACATCGTGTGCAACAGTGGCAGCTGCAGATGGAGTGCTCGTACGACTGCGCTCTGTGGACGAGCTTTCGCTTCTGGAGATGGAGGAGGAGGAGGAGGGTCGAACGCCTACAGCCAACTGTTTCCTATACCATGGGCTAGGCAGCACTGTCCCACCACCGCTGTCCCCTGTGGACCCTGCATCCACCACATTAACCCAGTGCGCAGTGATGGACACGTAACGGCCCTGGCCATGCCGACTGGACCATGCATCAGTTGTGAGGTGCACCTTTCCGCTCACTGACTGCTTGAGTGCATGGACAATGCGGTCTTTCACATGATGGTGGAGGGCTGGGATGGTTTTGCGAGAGAAGAAGTGGCGACTGGGTAGGTCATAGCGTGGTACTGCATAGGCCATGAGTTCGCGGAAAGCTGTGCTTTCCACCAACCGAAAGGGCATCATCTCAAACGAGATTAGTTTGGCAATGTGGGCGTTCAAACCCAGTGTACGCGGATGAGAGACTGAGTACTTTCTTGACCTACTCATAGTGTCTGGGAGGGTGAGCTGGACTTGAGAGCTGCATATGGTGGAAGTAGCGGTGGACAGGGCGGACTGAGAGAGGGTTGATGATGGTGATGGAGTTGGTGTTCTTTCTGATGGCCTAGAATCAGTCTTTCATTGATATAACAGTGGGATTCCCTGACTGCTGTGGTCTTGCAACGACACCTCAACATTTGCTGCTGTGCTAACCGGTGGGCTTACAGTGGGGGAAACAATGTAGCATTGCTGACTACCTTCGTTGTGATCAGTTGCACATGTGGCACTTGAGGTTTGGTGTTGTGTCCACGCTTGCAAGTGCATGCTGGTTAAATGTCTAAGCATGCAACTGGTATTCAAATTTTTCAGATTTTTCCCTCGGCTAAAGGTCTTTGCGCACTTCTTACAGATAACCTTGGCCTGATCATGAGGATTTTGTTCAAAAAAGTGCCACACTGCACTCTTCCTACTTTGGCAGACATTTTGCGGCCTAGCACGCTGTGATCTTTTGACCCTCTGGACAAGCTGTCCAGCAACTCTTTTGATGTTTGGAACCTGTCTTTGGAGTGCTCCGGGCCTGCCAGATAACAGCTGTTGCGATGTCGATGTCTGCTGTGGATGCTCCTCATCTGAGCTATTGGAAGCAGCACCCTCTTCCCCCAATGGATGCCAATCTGGGTCAACAACTGGGTCATCCATCACCTCCTCTTCTATGTCATGTGCACCTTTCTCTGTGTCACTGTGTATGGTGGTATAGTGTGCGGGAAGGGGCACCTGAGTCTCATCAGGGTCAAAATCTGGCTCTGTACACTGCGTGGACAATGTAGTGCTCTGAGTGAATGTACCAGCAGAATCATCCATCAGCGGCTGTGCATCAGTGCACTCCATGTCAGATTCATCTTGGCCTGGGTAATTCACCATTTCACTTGATAATCCAGGCATGGTATGTGAAAACAGCTCCATGGAGTAATCAGTAGTATGGCCTGCGTCATCCTTCAATCTTGGTTGGGGTGAAGGACACAAGGAAAGGTGTGGTTCATGAACATGAGCCTCCAATGACGACTCAGTGTTTTTACTTTTTACAACTGAAGAAGAGGAGGCGATAGAGCTGGAGGCTGAGTCAGCAATGTAAGACAAAACTTTTTCCTGATGCTCTGCCTTTAAAAGCGGTTTGCCAACTCCTAGAAAACTAAGCATTCGAGGCCTTATGTAGCCAGACGATGACGCAGGGTCAGCACCTCCTGCATTCGGTCCTATTTTGCTCTTGCCACTACCATCAGATCCACCACCAACACCATCATTACCAGCTGCCAACCCCCGCCCAATTCCACGGCCTCTTCCACCAGCCTTCCTCATTTTTGGTAGAAATGTAGACAAAATCCAACAAACTATATAGTAATGTAAAACAAGGTACAAGGTGTCTATAGGACAGGGGAGATTTAGAATTTCTGCACACACTTGTGGACAGTGGACACTTTTGGATTGTGTGAGGCCCACTGATATCTGAGCGCTATGTGACACGCTCGATGGCACAGCTGCCTGTGACCAAAGTGACGAGAGGATAATGGAGATTTTGAATCTCTGCGCACACTTTTGGACACTGGACACTTGTGGATTGTGTGAGGCCCACTGATATCTGAGCGCTATGTGACAGGCTCGATGGCACAGCTGCCTGTGACCAAAGTGACGAGAGGATAATGGAGATTTTGAATCTCTGCGCACACTTTTGGACACTGGACACTTGTGGATTGTGTGAGGCCCACTGATATCTGAGCGCTATGTGACAGGCTCGATGGCACAGCTGCCTGTGACAAAAGTGACGAGAGGATAATGGAGATTTTGAATCTCTGCGCACACTTTTGGACACTGGACACTTGTGGATTGTGTGAGGCCCACTGATATCTGAGCGCTATGTGATACGCTCGATGGCACAACTGCCTGTGACCAAAGTGACGAGAGGATAATGGAGATTTTGAATCTCTGCGCACACTTTTGGACACTGGACACTTGTGGATTGTGTGAGGCCCACTGATATCTGAGCGCTATGTGACACGCTCGATGGCACAGCTGCCTGTGACAAAAGTGACGAGAGGATAATGGAGATTTTGAATCACTGCGCACACTTTTGGACACTGGACACTTGTGGATTGTGTGAGGCCCACTGATATCTGAGCGCTATGTGACAGGCTCGATGGCACAGCTGCCTGTGACCAAAGTGACGAGAGGATAATGGAGATTTTGAATCTCTGCGCACACTTTTGGACACTGGACACTTGTGGATTGTGTGAGGCCCACTGATATCTGAGCGCTATGTGACAGGCTCGATGGCACAGCTGCCTGTGACAAAAGTGACGAGAGGATAATGGAGATTTTGAATCTCTGCGCACACTTTTGGACACTGGACACTTGTGGATTGTGTGAGGCCCACTGATATCTGAGCGCTATGTGATACGCTCGATGGCACAACTGCCTGTGACCAAAGTGACGAGAGGATAATGGAGATTTTGAATCTCTGCGCACACTTTTGGACACTGGACACTTGTGGATTGTGTGAGGCCCACTGATATCTGAGCGCTATGTGACACGCTCGATGGCACAGCTGCCTGTGACAAAAGTGACGAGAGGATAATGGAGATTTTGAATCACTGCGCACACTTTTGGACACTGGACACTTGTGGATTGTGTGAGGCCCACTGATATCTGAGCGCTATGTGACAGGCTCGATGGCACAGCTGTGACCAAAGTGACGAGAGGATAATGGAGATTTTGAATCTCTGCGCACACTTTTGGACACTGGACACTTGTGGATTGTGTGAGGCCCACTGATATCTGAGCGCTATGTGACAGGCTCGATGGCACAGCTGCCTGTGACAAAAGTGACGAGAGGATAATGGAGATTTTGAATCTCTGCGCACACTTTTGGACACTGGACACTTGTGGATTGTGTGAGGCCCACTGATATCTGAGCGCTATGTGACAGGCTCGATGGCACAGCTGTGACCAAAGTGACGAGAGGATAATGGAGATTTTGAATCTCTGCGCACACTTTTGGACACTGGACACTTGTGGATTGTGTGAGGCCCACTGATATCTGAGCGCTATGTGACACGCTCGATGGCACAGCTGCCTGTGACCAAAGTGACGAGAGGATAATGGAGATTTTGAATCTCTGCGCACACTTTTGGACACTGGACACTTGTGGATTGTGTGAGGCCCACTGATATCTGAGCGCTATGTGACACGCTCGATGGCAGAGCTGTGACAAAAGTGACTAGAGGATAAGGGAGATTGGATTGCTTTTAAAAAAGCAGTTTGCAGAGCAGTGGGTAAACAGCAATGCCAGCGTGTCAGGAAGCCTTAAAAGGCAGCCCAACAACCAACACCACTGATACACCACAATATAGCCACCCCTTGCACTGCACACACAATGACTTGTGTGTTGTGCATGCCAAATCGCTAGCAGCAGAAGCAGTTTTTTTGTCTTCTTCCCTGCCTAACGCTCTCCCTACAGAATCAGCAGCAACCTCTCCCTATACTAAGATCGGCAGAAGTAAGATGGCGGTCGGCGTGCACGCCCTTTTATACCCCCTGTGACGCCCACCAAAGCAAGCCAATCACTTGCATGCCCTTCTGAAAGATGGTGGTGACCCGTGCCTAGGTCATCACATTGCCCACAGTGTCCGTGGATCCTGATTGGCTGAAAAAGAGCGCAAAACAAACTTTTGAAACGCGACTTTGGCGCGTAAGTCGCCGACCTCATGGCCGACCTCATCCTAGGGTCGGGTTTCGTTTCATGAAACCCGACTTTGCCAAAAGTCGGCGACTTTTGAATTTTTTCGACCCGTTTCGCTCAACTCTAGTTACAACCATTAAAGAATGAGGCCCTCATTCGGGCTGATGCGCATAGTAAACTGTATATGGCAATACATGTAGGACAGTCATATTGTTAACATGAAGGAAAGTGATGGCTGTTGGATAGACATGCTTTTAGACCTTCACTATAAAAGCACAATGAGGATATGTTTTCCAGCTCCTGAACGGCAGTCCTAGTTGACTTACTGCCAGGCTATGCTCTGTTACCTGCTCTGCAAAGCTTTGCCTAACAAACGCAATCCATGCAGCAACAACATTCATCCACATGTGCCAGAGATAGGGCTACAAGAAGTAGCCAAGACAGTATCAGCAACACCTGCAATATACTTGACGTGATAGATCAGTTGTTTTTTTCTTCAGTTGCAACAACCTGGTGTACTCCAGCAACCATAAACCCCTCTACTACCACCAATGCCGATGAACCACAGTCTACCAGGCATCTACCTATTCTTCATGTCATCTGTATGGCAGTTTTCCTACTATGAGGGTTGGGGTTGCTGGCTTTATACTGCCAAGCATCTCCTTGCTGGCCCCTTCTTAATTTTCTAACATGCTGCTCCTCCACAGCCACTGCACAGCCTTGACAGCCACACACTTTTTCACTGGCCACTGTTTTTCATATTGTTTGACTTTACTGCTGCTTGGGATGCTATTGTTGGCCCTGATCTCCCACGCATAGCTTTGTCTGCCGCATCTTATTTCTCTGCCATGCTTCTCCTGCAGCAGCGACCCCACCAAACACCACCTGGCTGACCACTGTGTTATAGTGCTACAGTTTACTGCTGCTGGGGCTGCCATTGCTGGCCCTAAAGTGCCAAGCACATCCTTGACTGTCCTGTCTTAATTTTCCACCGTGCTGCTCCTGCTATAGCCACTTCACAGTTATGCCAGCCACACACTTACTACCACCTGCATTTTATATTGCTAGACAGTACTACTGATTTTGGAAAATGTTCTCTCATGCTTTTTTCCCAAGGCAACAGCTCTGAAAGTAGAGCTAATTTTAGGAAAGTCTTAGGGAACACAAGCCATAACTTCCTCACGTTCAAAACAGAGCTACTCTTTAGTCTCTGGAAAAAGGGATACTTTTTGGATTGCTTGATAAAAAGTATTTGTAATTACCAGTTGAGGAATAAAAAAAATGGATTTTTTTCATTTCTTATTGAGAGACTATTACTTTTTCACATTCAAAAGAGTACAGCACACCTGCTCTTTCATACTAATTAAAGGTATCATTTTGGGACAGCTAATGAAAAGCTTTTACTTCTTTATCTTGCAAAGTGCAAAACCCTTTTGCAATTTTTTGAAACAAATTCAAATTTGAAAAACTACACTTAACTTTAGTATTGAGCCCTTATTAACAGTTATTAACTTGTCCTTTTAACTATGGGGACTGCAGAAACTCAGTAGAAAAAAAGATACATATAAATATCTTTATAGTGAACAAACCATAATTTCGAGTTTAAAAAAATATCAAAGCAGCTGTCATCAGCAGGAAGACATGACAAAAACAGGATCAGAAGAATTGTCAATACATCATTACTAAAACCTAAATGAAACATGCATAATAGAATTAGATCAAAACACTGGATTATCTGCTGGAAAAGTCTTATGAAATAGTGGTGTACTGCTATCAGCGGCAGATCACACAGGTCCGCTTCCAGTGTTAAACTTTGATGCAGGGGTGACACTGACAGCTTGGGGTCCCTTTGCAAGAAATGTGTCTGGGTCCCCCCTCCTTTTATGGCGACATAAAATATATATACTGTATGTACCCACACAAACATACATGTAAATTTATTACATAGTCTCCTTTATTATGTATATTGCCTTCCCTTATTACACAGTGCCCTCTCTTTAATTGTACAGCACAGTCCTTTACATATCGGATTATATAGAGCCCTGTCTTTCTTACACACCATCCTCTCCTGCTAGATACAGTGTATAATGCAATGATAGCTGTTGGAGCATGGGAAAGCTTCTTTTCTAATGGAGGAGCTGATGGATGGTCTTCTGGTCACTCGCTGATCCATCAGCAGTCATTTTATATCTAATAAGAAAGGGAGCTATGTAATAAAAGAGGGCGCTGTGAATAACAAAAATAACAAGAATACACTATGTCGGAGACAGTGCTGTACATTACAGCAGAGGAAGCTATATAATAAGGGATGGTATTATATATATATAACTAGATAGGATGCTATGTAATAAGGGACGGTGTTATACATAATAAAAGAGGAAACTATTTAACTAAGGACAGAGTTATACATAATACATGAGTACACTATATGCTAAGGGACTGTGCTATACATAATAAGTGAGAACACTATATACTAAGGGACTGGGCTATACATAATAAGTGAGTACAGTGTATATTAAGGGACTATGCTATACATAATAAGTGAGTACACTATATACTAAGGGACTGTGTTATTCATAATAAGCGAGTAAACTACATACTAAGGGACTGTATTATACATAATTAGTGAGTACACTATATACTAAGAGATTGTGCTATACATAATAAGGCTGCATTCCTATATCCGTGTGCAATGTCGGTGTGTTGCCCGCTTTTACACACGCATTGAGCATATCCTACTCTGATCCTGAAAATCGGATGAGAAAAGGACATTCTCAGATCCGTGATTTTCACATATGTGTGAGTGGACCTATAAAACTCTATGAATCCGTATGTTGTCCAATAAAAAAAATCTGGAAGCACACAGGCATATCACACAAATGTGAGAATGTAGAATAAGGGATTTTACAGATAACATTATTTCTCCAAGTCACGTAGAACAGATACAGAATAATATTTACAACCAGGAACTTACTGGTGATGTCTCGCCTAATTAGAGCTGTTTTCTGCTGTTTTTTTTTCTCCATCTGGTCAGACAGTCATGTCGACATCTCCCAGCCATAACTCATCTTGTCACAATGATAATCACAGCCTTGAAAATAACAAGATCACATATACTGTATACATACATGTGTCTCCCCCCTGAATACAGATATATACCCCACCATTAAAAATATAAAGTGATAAGCAGCACTGTTCCCCTTATTACCTATATTCTCTGCCGCCCAATGATATAAACTATTCAGTCTGTGACTCTCCCCAATTAACTGTAAGGATATGTGCACATGGAAAATATGCAAGGTTTTACAGTGCAAGCCTTGAAGTCTCATCCACACATTGCTTATTTTTCCTTGCAGATTTGCAGTTAATTCAAATCTGCATAATGTCAATTCTTGCAGCGTATTTCAACGCAACAAAAGCATGGCAAAAACATTGCCAAAAAATAAATATTTTACGCAGAATCCTTCCCTCCAACACATTAGGATATTCAGCAAAATGTTCTCCTGCAAATCTGGAATGTGTGCACAAAGTCTTAGTCCCTGTCCTGTGCCCCCTCCATTCATTGGAAGTCCTTGATAGCATCATAATGAATTTGGGGTGGGTATCAGGTACTGAGCATCCTCCACCACCTCTCAATTAATTACAAGTCGATGAAAGCATCTTCTCCCACCTTTCAGTTCATTATAAAGTGTCCTATGTAACTTATTGCCTCCTCTCCCACTCCCCAATAAATTTTAAGTCCCCGATAACATCACAATGAATTGAGATGGGGAGGACGCTATCAGGGGCTTAGCACCTTCTTCCACCATCCAATTCATTTCACATCCATATCTAATGCCCTCCTTTCCCTCCTCCTGTTCATTTGTCCATTATAAGTCCTCTTACTCCCATCCCAATCCACCACCTACATCATTTCCCTCTCCACCACCCCATCATTGCCCTTTTCACCACCTCCATCATTGCCTTCTCCCCCACCACTCCCATTATTGCCCTTTCCACCATCTCCATCATTGCTTTCTCCCTGACCACCTCCATTATTGCTCTTTCCACCACCTCCATCATTGCCTCTCCACAACTCCAATCATTGTTCTCCCTCACCACCCCCATTACTGCCCTCTCCACACCTCTATCATTGTCCTTTCCATCACTCTAGTCATTTGTCTCCTTCACCACCTCCATCATTGCTCTCTCCACTACCCCAATCACTGTTCTCCTCCACTACCTCCATCATTGCCTTCTCTGTTGTGAGTTCATTTTTCCCTTCACCAGTGAGGTCTAATGAACTCCCTCTTCTGGCGAAGGAAGGTAGTGAGGCTGATTACCAAACAACTGAGCAGGTAGATGATGACTGGGTCACAGGAACTGATGACTGGATATAAGGCAGCCGACGCCCTGCTGCCTTGCTGGTGATTTTCCTGCTGCATTCTTGGAGACCAGTCTGATTTCTGCTTCTCAAAGCTAAGTTTTGCTCTGCCTTTTGTACACTTTAGTTCTGGTTTTGCTTGCCTTGTTTTTTGGAGTTCAGCCATCCCGGCCAGGGGTGAGCTGAATTCCATTTTTGTCTCTGATCTGTTGATCTCTGGCTCTGTCTTCAGAATATACCTGAGTGCTGATATAGTCTTTTTGAAGCCTAGCGACTTCAGGGCCTGTTTTTCCTATCAGTCTGTTGGTTCATTTTTGGATAGGGTTTTTGCGGATTGCAGACACAAGCTTTTCTATCCTGTCCTATTTAGCTAGCTTGGGCCCCATCATTTGCTCAACCTATCTTTCTATCTGTGTTAGTGTTTTTTCATCTTGCTTCACAGTCATTATATGTTGGGGGCTGCCTATCGCTTTGGGGTCTGCTCTGGGGCAGTTTAGATTTCCCCTTTCTGTCTTTAGGCTAATTTAGCTCTCCGGCTGTGATCGAGGGGTCTAGGGCACCGTAGGAACCCCCCACGGCTACTGCTAGTGTTGTGGATAGGTTCAGGGGTCTGCAATCCGATAGCTTCCAACTTCTCTGGTTTTCTGGACTTAGCTATTATTTTTGTTTTTTCCTCCTTCGGTGACTCATCCATAACAGAATCACCGGCCACACCGCAGATCCTAGGGTACTCAATAGCAGGAAAGAATTGTAAGAAAAAAAAAAAAGATGTCAGAATTTCTTTGTGTATATTTTTTCCTCTATATCTCTGAGGCCGTAGGGGGATTTTTTTTTCTCTCAGTGGAGATGAAGCAATTGTCTGATTGTGTGGAGCAGCTTGCTGCGGAAGTGCGGGGAATTTCTGCCTATCTTGCTCATTCACATGCTGCTGAACCAAAGATCCCCACTCCTGATGTGTTTTTTGGGGATCGGTCTAAATTTTTGAATTTCAAGAATAATTGTAAATTATTTTTTGCCTTGAAGCCTAACTCGTCGGGGAGCTCCGCGCAGCGGGTTAAAATTGTCATCTCTTTGCTGCGCGGCGATCCCCAGGATTGGGCGTTTTCTTTGAAACCTGATGATCCTATTCTAAATAATGTGGATGCATTTTTTCAAGACTTGGGGTTGTTGTATGATTAACCTAATGCTATTGATCAGGCTGAAAAGGCCCTGTTGGCATTGAGCCATGGTCGGGATTCTGCAGAGTTGTACTGTCAAAAATTCCGAAAGTGGGCGGTCCTTACTACCTGGAATGATGATGCCTTGGCAGCTCTCTTTCGGAAAGGTTTGTCAGAAACCGTAAAAGATACTATGGTGTGATTTCCTGTTCCCTCTGGTCTTGACGATTCTATGTCATTAGCCATTCAGGTTGATCGGCGTTTGCGTGAACGCAAGACCGCACAAGAGGTGTTGCCACCTGTTGAACAAATGTCTGAACCTATGCAATGTGAAAGAGTTTTGTCCAGGGCGCAACGTCAGGAGTTCAGAAGGCATAATAAGCTGTGTCTTTTTTTGTGGAGATGCCTCGCATATTATTTCTGTCTGCCCTAAACGAGAGAAACGTTGTGCTCACACGTTTTCTGTGGGTGGTGTTCAACCTAAGTTTCTTCTGGCAATTACTTTGATCTTCTCCCTGTCCACATTTTCCGCCAAGGCTTTTGTGGATTCAGGAGCAGCTCTGAACCTGATGGACTTGGATTTTGCTAAACGTTGTGGATTTCCTATGACGCCTTTGCGGACGCCTATCCCTTTGAGGGGTATTGATGCGACTCCTTTGGCGAAAAATAAACCTCAGTTTTGGTCCCAGGTGGTAATGTGGGTTGCCCCAGACCATCAAGGAAATTGCAGCTTTTTGGTGTTGCATAATTTGCATGATACCATTGTTCTGGGGTTTCCCTGGTTGCAAATCCATAATCCAGTTTTGGATTGGAAATCTGTGTCTGTGGTGAGTTGGGGTTGTCGGTGTGCCCTTAGTAATGCTCCTGTTTTCTCCACCTCTCCCCAGTCGCATGATGTTCCTGACTATTTGGCTGACTTTTATGATGTATTTAGTGAGAATGAGTCTGCGTCTTTGCCTCCTCATAGGAGTTATGACTGTGCAATTGAGCTGAGCCCGGGGTGTAAATTTACCAAGGGTCGGCTTTTCAATTTATCTGTACCCGAGCACGAGGCTATGCGATCCTATATTAAGGAGTCGTTGGAGAAGGGTCATATTAGACCATCCTCTTCACCCTTAGGTGCTGGGTTTTTTTTCGTGGCTAAAAAAGATGGTTCATTAAGGCCTTGTATTGACTATCGTGCCCTCAACAAAATTACTTTTAAATATCAGTATCCGTTACCCCTGGATTTCTGATCTATTCTCCAGAGTTAAAGATGCTTGCTGGTTTACCAAGCTTGACCTCAGGGGGGCGTATAATCTTATTCGCATTAAGCATGGGGATGAACGGAAGACGGCATTTAATACTCCGGAGGGACATTTTGAGTACCTGGTGATGCCTTTTGGGCTCACTAATGCCCATTCTGTCTTCCAATCCTTCATGAACGATATTTTCCGAGACTTTGTGAATAAATGTTTGATTATCTATCTGGATGATATTTTGATCTTTTCCAAGGATTGGGACTCTCATGTGGAGCATGTTCGGACTGTGTTCCGGATTTTGAGGGAGAATTCCCTGTATGTCAAGGGATCGAAATGCCTTTTTGGGGTACAGAGGATTTCATTTTTGGGATTCACTTTGTCTCCATCAACTATTGAAATGGACCCGGCCAAGGTACAGGCCATTTATGATTGGGTTCAGCTCACTTCTTTGAAGGCCCTCCTGAAGTTTTTGGGTTTTGCTAATTTTTATCGGAAATTTATAGCTAATTTTTCTAGTATTGCCAAGCCATTGACTGATTTGACTAAGAAGGGTGCTGATGTGCTGAATTGGTCTCCGGAGGCTGTTTCTTCCTTTCAGGAGCTGAAGCGAAGATTCACTTCTGCTCCGGTTCTGCGGCAACCTGATGTCTCACTCCCGTTTCAGGTAGAGGTGGACGCCTCTGAGATTGGTGCATGAGCTGTTTAGTCCCCAAAAGATCCTGTGACGTCTAAAATGAATCCCCGTGCTTTCTTTTCCCAAAAGTTCTCCCCATCTGAATGTAACTATGATGTGGGGAATCGGGAACTGTTGGCCATGAAATGGGCATATGAGGAGTGGAGACATTGGTTGGAGGTAGCTAAACACCAGGTCGTGGTCCTTACTGACCACAAGAATTTGATTTACCTGGAGTCGGCCAAACGCTTGAATCCTAGACAGTTTAGGTGGGCCTTGCTTTTCACACGTTTTGATTTTGTGGTCTCTTTTCTTCCTGGCACTAAGAATGTCAAGGCAGACGCCCTCTCTAGGAGTTTCTTTGCTGATTCTCCTGTTGTGACCAAGCCTGCTACCATCTTAGGCGACGGGGTAGTTCTTTCTGCCATCTCGCCTGATTTGAGACGTGCTCTGGAAGAGTTTCAGGAGGACAAACCTGAGCGTTGTCCCAGTGGAAAGTTGTATGTTCCTGACCAGTGGAGGAAGAGAGTGATGTCTGAAGTTCATTGCTCTGCATTGGCTGGTCATCCAGGTATTTTTGGTACTAGAGATCTGATGAGTCGGTCTTTTTGGTGGCCTGCCTTGTCTCGTGATGTCAGGAATTTTGTGCAGTCCTGTGGGACTTGCTCCCGGTCTAAACCTTGTTCTCGCTCTAGTGGGTTGTTGATGCCTTTGCCAGTGCCCAAGAGGCCATGGACCCATATTTCAATGGATTTTATCTCTGATATGCCTGTCTCTCAGAGAATGACCGTTATTTGGGTGATTTGTGATAGATTCTCTAAAATGGTCCATCTTGTACCACTCCCTAAGTTGCCATCTTCCTCTGAGTTGGTGCCCTTGTTTTTGCAACAGGTAGTTCGCATGCACGGGATTCCTGAGAACATTGTGTCTGACAGAGGAATTCAGTTTGTGTCTAGATTTTGGAGGACTTTCTGTTCCAAGCTGGGAATTCAGTTGTCCTTCTCCTCTGCGTTTCACCCTCAGACCAACGGGCAGACGGAGAGAACAAACCAGACTTTGGAGTCGTATTTGAGATGTTTTATTTCGGCTGATCAGGATGATTGGGTTTCATTTTTGCCCTTGGTCAAATTTGCTTTAAATAATAGAGCTAGTTCTGCCACTTTGATGTCACCTTTTTTTTGTAACTTTGGGTTTCATCCTCGATTTTCTTCAGGGCCGGTGGAGCCTTCTGCCTGCCCAGGTGTTGACACTGTGGTGGAGAGAATGCACCAGATCTGGGACCAAGTGGTGGAGAAGTTGTCTCTCTCCCAGGAAAAGGCCCAGCGGCTTTCCAACCGGCATAGGACCATTGGTCCCCAGTTTAAGGTGGGTGATATGGTTTGGTTGTCATCAAAAAATATCGCTATGAAGGTGGCTTCTCCTAAGTTTAAGCCTAGATTTATTGGACCTTACAAGATTTTGGAGATTATTAATCCGGTCTCTTTTCGGTTGGCTCTTCCTGTCACGTTTAAGATTCATAATGTGTTCCATAAGTCCTTGTTGAAGAGGTTTGTTGAACCAGTAGTTCCTGGGGTGGCACCTCCTGACCCTGTATTGGTTGAAGGTAACATGGAGTATGAGGTAGAGAAGATACTGGATTCCCGTCTGGTTAGACGGAGACTCCAGTATTTGGTTAAGTGGAAGGGTTATGGTCGGGAGGATATTTCCTAGGTCTCTGCCTCTGATATTCATGCCGAAAGATTGGTGCGTGCCTTTCATCGGGCTCACCCTGATCGCCCTGGTGGCATGGATGAGGGTTCGGTGACCCCTCCTCAAAGGGGAGGTACTGTTGTGAGTTCATTTTTCCCTTCACCAGTGAGGTCTGATGAACTCCCTCTTCTGGCAAAGGAAGGTAGTGAGGCTGATTACCAAACAGCTGAGCAGGTAGATGATGACTGGGTCACAGGAACTGATGACTGGATATAAGGCAGCCGACGCCCTGCTGCCTTGCTGGTGATTTTCCTGCTGGATTCTTGGAGACCAGTCTGATTTCTGCTTCTCAAAGCTAAGTTTTGCTCTGCCTTTTGTACACTTTAGTTCTGGTTTTGTTTGCCTTGTTTTTTGGAGTTCAGCCATCCCCGGCGGGGGGTGAGCTGAATTCCATTTTTGTCTCTGATCTGTTTATCTCTGGCTCTGTCTTCAGAATATACCTGAGTGCTGATATAATCTTTTTGAAGCCTAGCGACCTCAGAGCCTGTTTTTCCTATCAGTCTGTTGGTTCATTTTTGGATAGGGTTTTTGCGGATTGCAGACAGCAGCTTCTCTATCCTGTCCTATTTAGTTAGCTTGGGCCCCATCATTTGCTCAACCTATCTTTCTATCTGTGTTAGTGTTTTTTCATCTTGCTTCACAGTCATTATATGTTGGGGGCTGCCTATTGCTTTGGGGTCTGCTCTGGGGCAGTTTAGATTTCCCCTTTCTGTCTTTAGGCTAATTTAGTTCTCCGGCTGTGATCGAGGGGTCTAGGGCACCGTAGGAACCCCCCACGGCTACTGCTAGTTGTTGTGGATAGGTTCAGGGGTCTGCAATCCGATAGCTTCCAACTTCTCTGGTTTTCTGGACTTAGCTATTATTTTTGTTTTTTCTTCCTTCAGTGACTCATCCATAACACTTCTCCCCCACCCCATTCATTTTTCTCTCCCACCATCTCCATCATTGCCCTCTCCAACACCCCAATCATTATTCCCCCCACCACTCCAATAATTATCCATACACACAGCACCCCTCACCTCTCTGCACATTCCCCCGCAGCCATACACATACACACACAAACAGGACTTCTCACCTCTCCGCACGTTCCCTGCAGCCGCAGCATGTCCCCACAGCATCTTCATCACCGGCAGCTTTCTGTCTGACACAGAAGCGTGCTGAATGCTGATGTCATCCAGTTGCGCTGTTGTGTCAGACAGGAAACGCGGGCAAGAAGCACAGGACGGATACCTGCAGCTCCTCTCCGCTGCCATTTTCTCCTGTAGGCAGCGAAGCTGCAGAGGTCACTCCCTACCAGCTACACATGAGGACAATCTGGCCAGGGGCCCCCAGAGCCTCGGGGCTGGAGAAACAGGCCCTCATTATTAGCCACCCTGCATGGGCCCCTCTCTACCTCTGGGCCATGATGCAGCCACACTGCCTGCACATGCAGTATGTGCACCCCTGATTAGATGATATCATCTTTCCCAGGAGCCTATGACTTCCTGTCCATCATTTAGCCTATGCATCTCAGTTTCTACGCAGCAGGCGTGAATGATGACTAAATCGCTCCTACTGCATGGAGCCTCAAGCCAAACAGTACGCAGAGCAGCACATAGTGGTAACTTGGTGAGGTGAGTAGTTTACATTTTTATATTGTCTGACCTTGTTGGGGGAATTTATGGAGAAGCATACCATGTGGGGGCTCTGAAGATTATGATTATGAGTATGGGAGCTTTTTGAGGCCATGATTCTATTTGTGTGGGCCAAGATTCTGGGAGGTTCTGTTGGGGCTTAATATTTTGATAGGAGTTGTGGAGCTCATCATACTGATTGGAGGGGACTTTGGGGCCATCATATTGTTTAGAGGGCTGTGGTGACTATCTTTTACGTCTATATTCTGGCTGTGGGGGCTATGATACTGCATGGAGGGTTGTTGTTACTGTGTGTTTAAGGTCTATGGTGGCCATTATGCTGTGTATGGAGGCAATAGTTCTGTGTGGGGGCCATTATGTGGTGTGCTATCCATCTTACTGTTGGTAATGTTGGTAATTACAATTGGTAATTGCATTGTGTGTGGAAGGCTGTGGGGGCCATGATTGTGGCATTTATGTTGGGGGAGATTTGGAGGACTTTATACTGTTAAATGGGACTGTGGTAAGTTTTACTGTGTGTGTGGTTGTGGTTGTGAGTCTGTAAAGGCCATGATACTGTTTGGTTGGGCAGGCAAGAGTCTTCCTATTATGAATGGGGCAACATAATGTGTGGGAGCACTGTACTGTGGGGGGGGGGGCAATTTTATGTGTAGCAGTTGTGGAGAGGAAACTAAGGATATCATACTGTGGGTGGAGGGTGTGGGGACCATGATATTGTCTGTGGAAGTCATAATAATATACGGGAGTGGCTGTGGACAACTCTATACTGTGTTCGAGAGAACTGTTGGGCAATCAAACTGTGTGGAAGGCTGTTAAGGCATCATACTGAGGGTACTTTTAGGACCAAAATAATCCCTGTGTAGTGGCTACAAGGACTATGATACTGTGTTGGGAGATCTTGGGCCATGAAAAGATACCACATGTGGGGATGTGGGAGCCATGATACTGTATTTGGGGGCCATAATACAATGTGGGGAATATCATATTGTGTGCAGGGCATTTTACTTTGTGGGGGACTGTGGTAAAGAAACTGTAGGGACATTAAGCTGTGTGTTTGGACTGTGGAGGCCATGATACTGTATGTGTGGGGCTAAAGGGGAAACATATTGTGTGAAGGGCTATTAGATCATTATACTGTGTGGGGACGGGCTATTAAAGGGGCTAAAGGATGCAGTGGAGAGAAATAGCCGGCCTGAAGCCAGAATAAGGCAAAGTTAACCCTTGACATGATCAGACCGGGAAAGAGAGACAGGATACAAAACCTGGTCTGGATCATGACAGTACCCTCCTCTCAAGTGGGCCACCGGACCCCCAGGCTTCCCAGGATAATGAGCATGAAAGGCCCGCGCCAAGCAATCAGCATGGACAGATCGTGCCGTGACCCATGATTGATCCTCAGGGCCGTAACCCCTCCAGCGAACCAAATACTGAAGTGAATGTGTCACGGGGGGCTTAGTTCAACTAAGGCTGTAACTCCCGGGGCCCCTGTGATGTCCCTCTAACTAGGGGAAACCCTGTCTGGCCCTCAACCCAGGGTTTTTGCTGATGGTGAAAATGCCTGAGCCTCCACCCTTTCCTTATCTCCTGCTCAGCCCTGCACTTAACCCTCCACCCTCCACCCAGTGAGGAGTCACAACACCAAAGCCCCCACACAAATATGACAGACAGGGGGAACTGCGCCGCACACACACAGGAATAAACAGTAATGTGAACAGGGCACAACTAAACACAAATATGGGAAGGAGAAAGGATAACAACGGATCATACGCCACCAGACACGAATCTCTCTCTCTGCAACACCTCCACTCCAGACCGGAACCACTTGGTATGAAACACAAGCTATAATCGGCGACGCCCATAGGCCAGCATGACTATTTAAAGACCGTGGGCGTGACTAACCATCCAACCTGGTCTCCAGCAGGATTAACCCCCGAGAGCCTGAAGATCAAGCCGGCGCCACTGAGGCTATAGTGGCTGGAGGTGGAACTACCTCTGCCTGCCGGACGCAGTGGTGTGAACAGCGTCTGACATGACATTACCCCGTCTTCTACGAGGGACCTCCGGACCCTCAAGACTCATAGGACCCGGCTTGTCCGGATGACGACGGTGAAAAGAACTGACCAGCCGATCCGCATGTATGTCTGAGGCTGGAACCCAAGACCTCTCCTCCGGACCATACCCCCGCCAGTGCACCAAATACTGAAGAGTACGGCATACTACTCGAGAGTCCACTACCTTGGCGACCTCAAACTCTAAATCGCCATCCACCATGACTGGAAGTGGCATCGGCGTTGTGTCCACAGAGCCTACCACCTTTTTCAATAAAGCCCTGTGAAACACGTTGTGTATCTTGTACACCGCGGGAAGTTCCAACCGATAAGCCACTGGGTTAATGATGGCAGAAATCCTAAAAGGCCCAATAAACCTTGGACCCAGTTTTAAAGATGGAATTTTGAGTTTTATGTTCTTCGTAGCTAACCACACCCATTCACCCACACACAGGTCTGGACCTGGCACGCGTCTACTGTCAGCCACCCGTTTGTACCTGGCACTCATGCTCAACAAAAGCTGTTTCACCCGCCTCCAGACTGATGACAATTGGGCTCCTAGCTGATCCTCCTCCGGGACACCCCCTGAGTCACCCTGACTTAAGGTACAAAACTGAGGATGTTGACCGTACACACAAAAGAATGGAGACTCTCCTGATGACTCTTGGCGGTGATTATTTAGCGCGAATTCGGCCAGGGGAAGGAAAGTAGACCACTCCTCCTGGTTGTCGGACACAAAGCATCGTAAATACTGTTCTAGATTTTGGTTCATGCGCTCAGTTTGTCCATTAGACTGTGGATGAAACGCCGATGAATGTGACAACTTGATCCCCAAACGTGAGCAAAAAGCTTTCCAAAACCTCGCCACAAATTGCGTACCCCTATCAGATACTATGTCCGACGGTACTCCGTGGAGTCTGACCACCTCCTTCACAAATACCTGAGCCAATGTCTTAGCATTGGGCAATGAAGACAATGCCACAAAATGCGCCATCTTTGAAAAACGGTCAACCACCACCTGGATGACCGTGTTCCCCGCCGAGGCTGGCAAGTCAGTGATGAAATCCATGGAGATTTCTGTCCATGGCCTATTGGGTACCCCCAGAGGCTGTAGCGTGCCAGCAGGATGGGTACGGGGTGACTTAGCCCTAGCGCACGTGATGCAAGCTGCCACGTATGAGACCACGTCCTGCCGGATTTTGGGCCACCAGAAACGACGCGATACCAGCTCTAAGGTGCCCCTCACCCCTGGATGACCAGCCAGTACCGAGTCGTGGTGTTCCTTCAACAGCTTAAGCCGAAGATGCAGGGGTACAAATGATTTGTTGGCGGGAAGTCCTGGTGGTACCTCCTCTTGGGCCTTGGCAATCTCTGCCTCTACCTCCGTCGTGAGAGCAGAGACCACTACCCCTTTCTGGAGGATGGGTACCGGCTCTTCCCGAGGTTCTCCCCCCGGAAAACACCTAGACAAAGCATCCGCCTTGGTGTTTTTAGCCCCGGGACGGTAAGTCACAAGAAAATTGAAACGAGTAAAAAACAATGCCCAGCGAGCCTGCCTAGGAGACAGACGCTTGGCAAACTCCAGATAGAGCAGATTCTTATGGTCGGTGATGACTGTGACCTGGTGAGCCGCCCCCTCCAAGAAGTGTCGCCATTCCTCAAAAGCCAGTTTGATGGCCAACAACTCCCTGTTGCCGATATCATAATTCCGTTCGGCCGGCGACAGCTTCTTGGAGAAGTAGGCGCATGGATGCATCTCGCTCAAGGACGAGCCTTGAGACAGTACTGCCCCCACTCCCACCTCCGACGCATCAACCTCCACCACGAAAGGTTTAGACATGTCTGGTTGCACCAGAATGGGGGCTGAAGCAAAACTATTCTTCAGACGCTCAAATGCACGTATAGCCACCTCAGGCCAGTTCGCTAGATCGGCACCCTTTTTTGTCATGTCCGTGAGCGGTTTGGCGATAGTCGAAAAGTGTCTTATAAATTTCCTATAATAATTGGCAAACCCAAGGAACCGCTGCAGTGCTTTCAGACTCTCCGGCCTCTCCCATTGCAGCACCGCTTGCACCTTAGCGGTGTCCATTTTAAACCCGGCTGCGGACACAATATATCCCAAAA